>NC_040105.1:44631557-44931557 GCF_003369695.1 Bos indicus x Bos taurus
AGCCTGGTGTGCTGGAGTCCATGGGGTCACAAAAGTTGTACAAGATTGAGTGACTGAACTAAACTATGAACTGAATATCTACATGATCTGCAGTGATGTCTCTTTTCATTTTTCATATAATTTGTGGCTTTATTTATTTTAATTGGAAGCTAATTACTTTACAATATTGTTGAGCTTTTTGCCATACATTCACATGAATCAGCCATGGGTGTACATGTGTCCCCCATCCTGAACCCCCCTCCCACCTCTCTCCCCATCCCATCCCTCTGGGTCCTCCCAGTGCACCAGCCCTGAGTGCCCTGTTTCATGTATGGTAATATACATGTTTCAATGCTATTCTCTCAAATCATCCCACCCTCGCCTTCTCCCACAGAGTCCAAAAGTCTGTTCTTTATATCTGTGTCTCTTTTGTTGTCTCGTATATAGGGTCATCATTACCATCTTTCTAAATTCCATATATGTGTGTTAATATATTGGTGTTTTTCTTTCTGACTTACTTCACTTTATATAATAGGCTCCAGTTTCATCCACTTTATTAGAACTGACTCAAATGCATTCTTTTTAATAGCTGAGTGTATATGTACCATTGTGTATATGTACCACTGCTTTCTTATCCACTCATCTGCTGATGGACATCTAGGTTGCTTCCATGTCCTAGCTATTGTAAATAGTGCTGCGATGAACACTGGGGGACACGTGTCTCTTTCAATTCTGTTTTCCTCGGTGTGTATGCCCAGCAGTGGGATTGCTCAGTCGTGTGGCATTTCTATTTCCAGTTTTTTAAGGCATCTCCACACTGTTCTCCATAGTGGCTGTACTAGTTTGCATTCCCACAAACAGTGTAAGAGGGTTCCCTTTTCTTCACATCCGCTCCAGCATTTATTGTTTGTAGACTTTTTGATAGCAGCCATTCTGACTGGGAGTTGGTGATGGACAGGGAGGCCTGGTGTGCTGCGATTCATGGGGTCCCAAAGAGTCGGACACAACTGAGCAACTGAACTGAACTGAACTGAACTGACTGATTCTGACTGGCGTGAAATGGTACCTCATTGTGGTTTTGATTTGCATTTCTCTGATAATGAGTGATGTTGAGCATCTTTTCATGTGTTTGTTAGCCATCTGTATGTCTTCTTTGGAGAAATGTCTGTTTAGTTCTTTGGCCCATTTTTTGATTGGGTCGTTTATTTTTCTGGAATTGACCTGCATGAGCTGCTTGTATATTTTTGAGATTAATTCTTTGTCAGGTGCTTCATTTGCTACTATTTTCTCCCATTCTGAAGGCTGTCTTTTCACCTTGCTTATAGTTTTCTTCGTTGTGGAAAAGCTTTTAAGTTTAATTAGGTCCCATTTATTTATTTTTGCTTTTATTTCCATTACTCTGGGAGATGGGTCATAGAGGATCCTGCTGTGATTTACGTCAGAGAGAGTTCTGCCTATGTTTTCCTGTAGGAGTTTTATAGTTTCTGATCTTACGTTTAGATCTTTAATCCATTTTGAGTTTATTTTTGTGTATGGTGTTAGAAAGTGTTCTAGTTTCATTCTTTTACAAGTGATTGACCAGTTTTCCCAGCACCACTTGTTAAAGAGATTGTCTTTTCTCCATTGTATATTCTTGCCTCCTTTGTCAAAGATAAGGTGTCCATAGGTGCATGGATTTATCTCTGGGCTTTCTATTTTGTTCCATTGATCTATATTTCTGTCTTTGTGCCAGTACCATACTGTCTTGATGACTGTGGCTTTGTAGTAGAGCCTGAAGTCAGGCAGGTTGATTCCTCCAGTTCCATTTTTCTTTTTCAAGATTACTTTGGCTATTCGAGGTTTTTTGTATTTCCATACAAATTGTGAAATTATTTGTTCCAGTTCTGTGAAAAATACCGTTGGTAGCTTGATAGGGATTGCACTGAATCTATGATTGCTTTGGGTAGTATACTAATTTTCACAATATTGATTCTTCCAATTTATGAACATGGTATATTTCTCCATCTATTTGTGTCATCTTTGATTTTTTTCATCAGTGTTTTATAGTTTTCTATATAAAGGTCTTTTGTTTCTTTAGGTAGATTTATTCATAAGTATTTTATTCTTTTCATTGCAATGGTGAATGGAATTATTTCCTTAATTCCTCTGTTTTCTTATTGTTAGTGTATAGAAATGCAAGGGATTTCTGTTTGTTAATTTTATATCCTGCAACTTTACTATATTCATTGATTAGCTTTAGTAATTTTCTGGTGGTGTCTTTGTTTAATCTATCTAGCTGGAGGTTTTCCAATTTTAGTGGTCTTTTCAAAAGCTAGATTTTGGTGTAATTGTATTACACCAAAATTTGATTCTTTGTATTGTTTGTCCATTTTCTATTGTATTGCCTTCTGCTCTTATTTTCATTTCTAGCCATCTACTTATTATGGATTTACTTTGCTCTTCTTTTTCTAGCTTCTTAGGTAGAATTTTAAGATAAACTGACATTGGACCATCATCTTTTCTAATATAAATATTTAAAACTATACATTTCTAACTCAACACTGCTTTTAATTGTATCCCACACTTTTAAAATATTTATTTACTTGGCTGCATCCAGTCTTAGTAGTGGCACATGGGATCTTTTTTGCAGCATGTATGAACTTTTGTTGCAGCATGGCATATCTTTCACTGCAGCACATGGGATTTTTTCATTGTGTTGTGCAGGTTTCTCTCCAGTTGTACCGTGTGGGCTCTAGAGCGTGCAGGTTCAGTATTTGTGGCACGCAGGCTTAGTTGCCCCGTGGCATGTGGAATCTTAGTTCCTCGACCAGAGATTGAACCCAGGTCCTCTGCATTGGAAGGGAGATTCTTAACCAGGGAAGTCCTCCCACAAATTTGATACACTATATTTTTATTTTTATTCATCTCAAAATATTTTCTAATTTCCTTTTTATCTCTGGATTATTTAGATGAGTATTAATTTCCAAATACTTGGTGTTTTTCCAAATATCTCTTGTTTATTTCGAATGTAATTTTGTCATACCAGAAAACACACTCCATATGCTTTCAACCCTTTAAAATATATGGAAACATGTTTTATGGCCCAGAATATGGTCTCTCTTGGTGAATGTTCCATGCGTATTTGGAAAGAATGTGTATTATATTGTTGAATGGAATATTCTACAAATGTCAATTAAGTTGGTTGATAGTGTTATCCAAGTTTTTTATACCCTCATTAATTTTTTGTATTCTCCTTCTATCAATTACTGAAAGAAAAATGTTGGAACCAAATCAAGAAAAAAAAGTAAAAAGACAAAAGTTCTTTGGAATATACAAATATAAACACTGACTCAAGAACACAGAAAATCTTGACTGGTATCTATTAAAGAAATTAACTTCTTAACTTAAAATCTTCCCATAAAGAAAACTCCAGTCTCAGATTACTTTAGTAGTGAATTTTATTAAATATTTTAAAAAAGAAATAGTACTAATCTTATACAAACTATTTAAGAAATTAAAAGAAGAAATACTTCCCAACTCATTTTATGAGGTCAGCATAATCCTGATGTGAAAGTCAGAAAAAAAAAAACAGCAACTAGAGACCAATATCCCTCATGAACATATCTGCAGACATTTCCAACAAAATACTAACAAGGATTATGCATTTTGACCATGTAGAGTGTATATAGCAGGAATGCAAAGTTGATGTAATATTTGAAAAATCATTCAATGTAATTCATCTTACAGACTAAAAATGATAGGCCATATAATCATCTTAATACATGGAAAAAAAAGAGAAAAAGTATCCTTGTTCTCACAACATGTATTCAACATTGTACTTGAAGTCTTACCCAGGGTAATAGGTCAAGAAATAAATAAATAAATAAATATATATATATATATATATATATATATATACACACACATATAAAAGCAAAACTATCATCATGTGCTAACAACATGGTCATGTTTGTTATTTTAAAAAATCCTGAGATTATCTACAAAAAGCTACAAGCATACTGAATTGAACCGAATGTCTGTGTCACCCACAACACCAAAATTCATACTGAAATCTTAATCCCCAATGTGATAGTATTAGAAGGTGGGACCTTTGGGAGGTGGTCAGGTCATGTGTGTAGAGCCTTGAGGAAGGAGATTAGTGCCCTTATAAAAGAGACCCTAGAAAGCTCCCTAATCCCCTTCTACCATGTGAAGACAGAGCAAACAAGGAAGCAGACCTTCATCAGACACCAAATCTGCCAATGCCTTGATCTTGGATTTCTCAGCCTCTAGAACTGTAAGAAGTAAGAAATTGATTTCTTACATATGTATAGCTGAGTCACTTTGCTGTACAACAGAAATTAACATAACATTAAACCAACTATATATCAATAACATTTAAATATACATACACTATATATATATGGAATAAATTTATTCTGTTTATAAACCACACAGTCTATGGTATTCTGTTATAGCAGCCCAGACAGACTACGACAGACAGATGTGTAAGTTTAGTAATGTCACAGGAAATGAGGTTAAATATACTAAAATAAATTGTATTTTATATATTTAGAGAGTAGAATTGGAGACCAATATTAATAAGACCAATTTCAGGACTTCCCTGGTGGCACAGTGGTTAAGAATTTGCCTGCCAATGGACGGGACATGGGTTCGATCCCATGTCCAGGAAGATTCCACATGCTGTGAAGCAACTAGGCTCATGTATCATGTACTACAGCTGCTGAGCCTGCACTCTTGAGCCCATAAGCCACAACTACTGAAGCCCATATGCCCTAGAGCCCACATGCTGCAACTACTGAAGTCTGCGTGCCAAGAGCCTGTAGAGCCTGTGCTCCATAATGAGAAGCCTGCAGACCAAAACAAATAGTACCTGCTCCTCACAACTAGGAAAAGCTCGTGCAGACAACAAGGACCCAGAGCAGCCAAAAACAATTGATATTTGGCAAAACTAATACAATTATGTAAAGTTTAAAAATAAAATAAAATTGGAAGAATAAAAAAAAAAAATTATAAAAACATAGGTATTTTTATAAAAAGACCAGTTGCAATAGCACTGATAAAATATAATATTTGGAATAAATGTAACAAAATATGGACAAGATCACTACTCTTGCAAAGTGTGAATCATTGCTGAGAAAAAATTTTAAAGCTCTAAAGGAAATATCTGTACCATGTTCATGCATCAAAAAAGCTCAACATTGTTAAGATAACAATTCTCCCCAAATATATCTACAGATTTTATGAAAACTCAGTCAAAATTCCACTTGGTTGTTTTGTAGAAAACAAAAAAGATGATTCTAAAAGTTGTATGGAAATACAAAGGATCTAAAGTAACCAAATAAGATTTGAAGAAGAATAAAGTTGATGGACAAAAACTACTGATTTTAAGTCTTACAATAAAGCTTCTGCTCTCAAGACACAGTGGTATTGACATGAAGATAGACATACTTAACAGAAAAGAATAGAAAGCATAGAAATAGACCCACACCATGTATGGCTAATTGATTGTCTAAAATGTGGACAATGTAATTAAATAGGGATAAAATAGGCTTCTCAGCAAATGGTGCTCAAATATTTGGAAATCTACATGGAAAAAGAATTGTTATCTTTACTACAAGCCATATATAAAAATTAACTTGAAAAGGATCATAAACCTAAATACAAAAGCTAAAATTATAAATATTCTGCAAGGAAATACAACAAAAATATTTTCCTAACAACTGTGGCGTAGGCAAAGATTTCTTCAATAAGCCATTAAAAGCACAGTAATTTTAAAAGGAAAATGTATAAATCAGATGTTACAATTAAAAATGTTCTTTCAACAATAATACTCTTAAGAAAATGAAAAGGCATGCAACAGAGTCAGATTGGGATAAAATATTAGCAAAACAGGTATCTAATAAAAGATATATACCTAGAATATATAAAGAACTCTTAAAACTCAATAATGAGAAGACAAATTAAATTAAAATGAACAAAAGATAAATATTTAACCAAAGAATATATACGAATGGCAGATAAACACATGAAAATAAAGTCAACATCTTTAGTCATTAGAAAAGTACAATTTAAAACCATAAAGAAATGCTACTGTCAGTGTAACCATAATGAAATAAAACCCATAAGTGTAGCTGAAATTAAAAAAGGACTGCCAACACTAAGGGTTAGCAAGGATATAAAGCTAATGTAACTCATAAATTGTAAAATTAAAAATACAACTACCTATGACTTATAGCTATTTTCCAGAGAAAATATATATCCATACAAAGATTCAATATTCATAAAACTTTGTTTATAATGGTAAAAAAACTGACAAGAACTCAAATGTCCATCTACAAGTAAATGGATAAATAAATGTGTGATATTCATACAATAGAATACTAGTCAGCAATAAGGAGGAACAAATTACATATACATGCAAAAAGCTTAACTCACAGGGCTACATATTGCATAATTCTATTTACATAAATCTTTAGGAAGGGCAACACAATGTACAGTGATAGAAAGCAGATCAGTGTGTGCCTTGTGTATGTGACAAAGATAGGAATTAACAAGAGAAGTACAAAGGAGATTTTGGAGGTAATAGGTTTTATGGGCTTCCCTGGTGGCTCAGACAATAAAGAATCTGCCTGCAATGAAGAAGATCCGGGTTCAATCCCTGGGTTGGGAAGATCCCCTGGAGAAAGGAATGGCAACCCACTCCAGTGTTCTTGCTTGGAGAATTCCACAGACAGAGGAGTCTGGTGGGCTACAGTCCATGGGGTCTCAGAGTCGGAAACAACTGAGCGACTTACACACCACACACACACACACAGTATGTGTATTCAACACAGAATACTTTGTATCTTGATTATAATGGTTGTTAATGGGTATATACATTTATCAAAATTCTTCAAACTATATAATTAAGATGGCTCCATTTTAACATATGTAAATTAGACCTCATTAAAGGTGACTTAAAAAAAATCAGTGTAATTCACCACATTAACTAAACAAAGAAGACAAAAATTAGATAACCATCTCAATAAATGTAGAAAAAGCATTTGATAAAATTCACTACCTATTCATCATAAAAAAATTCTTAACCACCTTGGAAGAGAAGTAAACTGTCTTAAAAGATGCCCACTCTACAAAGAAACTAAATGTTGAAAGCTTTCCCTTTGATACTAAGGATGACCTCTATCTACTCTTCTATTCAACATTGTACTACATGTCCTGGCCAGTACAATTAATAAAAAAAATAAGAAGTGTAAAGATTATAAAGAAAATTTATTCACAGGTATATTTGTATGTATAGAAAACTTCAAAAGAATCTAGTTAATTTGGGGATTAACAACTAAACTTAGCAATGTTGCTGGATACAAAGCAGAAACAAAACAAAAAAACCTGCATTTTTATATACCAGCAATGATCCACTACAAAGTGAAATTTTAAGATGCCACTTATAATAGCCTCACAAAAGACCAGTTACCTCTGAATCTAATATATGATATACAGGAGGTCTATGTGGAAAACTATGAAACACTCTAAGAAAGTAAAGAAGACCTGAACCAATGGAGAAATTCCAATATTCATGTATCAGAAGATTCAGTAAAGTATAAATGTCAATTCTCCCCAAACTGACAAACTACAATTTCAATTAAAATCCTAAACTGTTTGTCAAACTTTATAATGGATTCTGAAATTGTGTAATGCAAATGTGAAATGCCTAAAACAAATATCCTAAGCAATATCAAAGAACAACTCTAGTGGATATCAAAACTTACATAGCTTAGTAAAAAAAAGACAATGTGGTAAGGGAAAGATTTTAACCAGGTACACAAAACCCAGTAATTATTATAAAAGAAAAGGTTTATAGATTGAATAACATAAAAGATTTTTGTTTGAACCACTGAAAAAATGAAAGAGAAACCAGAGTAAAATATATTTGTAATAAAATAACAAAAAACTCACATCCAGGATATATGAAGATCTACAAGTGAACAAGAAACTCAACCCAACATAAAAATGAGCACAAGGTTTGAACTTGTACCTTACCAAAATGGAGGTATAAATGGCCAATGAACATATAAAAATCTGCTCTCATTACTCATCATGTTAAATGCACCATAAATACCACTAAATACCTAGTGGTTAAAATTAAGACTTACAGTACTGTGTTGATGAGTATGTGGAGCCATAGAAATTCCCACACATGGTTGGTTGAAATGTAAAGTCTAACAATCACCACATAACACTGGCATTATCTACTAAAGCTGACTTATCCAAACTCCACACCCTAACACTTCTATTCCTAAGTATTCTCCAATAGAATGAGTGCACAGGTGCCATCAGGCTGTACGTAAAAGAACATTCATAGCAAGGTTACTGGATGCACAACTGGAAATATCCCAATGTTTACTAACATGGACTAAAATGCAGCAATGAAAATGAACAAACTACATCTACATAAAGCATGGTTAATCTCACACTTTTTGAGAAAAATAAGTCAAACACAAAAGATTATGTGCTTAAAATTCCACTTACAGAAACTTTATTAGCAAGCAAAACTAAGCTATGCTTTTAGATTTTAGGGTATGTTTCCTTTGGGCAGGGGAAGGGATGGTGAATGGGATGGACATATTGGAAGTGTTTCTGAGATACTGGCAATATTCCATTTCTTGACCTGGGTGATGGTTACACACATCTGTTCAATGAGTTGTTCATTTATTTTATGTGCATTTCCCATTAGCATGCTGTATTTCAGAATTAAAAATTTTTTTAAATGGGAAAAGATATGAACAGGAAATTTATTTTAAACTCCCCAAACTCAAAATTCATATGAAAAGATGTTCATAATCATTAGTAACTAGAGAAATGCAAACTGAAACATGATCACTTTACACCTTTCAGCCTGGCAAAATATCTCCAGTGAGTCAATTTTTGGCAAGGATATGCATAGAACGTCTCATTCACTGATGCAGGGAGCAGACTGATCAGGCCATCTGAGGGGTGTGTTGTATGTACATGTGTGTGTGTGTCTGTCTCCGTATCTGTTATGATCAAACAACTCCACTCACTATATATTTCAAATAATTTCCTACACAGATCCAGAAGGAGACATGTATTAGAATGTTTATTATACGTGTCTCTTTCCCTTCTGGTTTCCTCAGTGTGTGTGCCCAGCAGTGGGATTGCTGGACACAGCACTGTTTATAATAGCCAGGACATGGAAGCAACCTAGATGTCCATCAGCAGATGAATGGATAAGAAAGCTATGGTACATATACACAATGGAGTATTACTCAGCCATTAAAAAGAATACATTTGAATCAGTTCTAATGAGGTGGATGAAACTGGAGCCTATTATACAGAGTGAAGTAAGCCAGAAGGAAAAACACCAATACAGTATACTAACGCATATATATGGAATTTAGAAAGGTGGTAACAATAACCCTGTGTACAAGACAGCAAAAGAGACAGTGATGTATAGAACAGTCTTATGGACTCTGAGGGAGAGGGAGAGGGTGGGAAGATTTGGGAGAATAGCATTGAAACATGTAAAATATCATGTATGAAACGAGATGCCAGTCCAGGTTCAATGCACGAGACTGGATGCTTGGGGCTAGTGCACTGGGACGACCCAGAGGGATGGTATGGGGAGGGAGGAGGGAGGAGGGTTCAGGATGGGGAACACATGTATACCTGTGGTGGATTCATTTTAATATTTGGCAAAACTAATACAATTATGTAAAGTTTAAAAATAAAATAAAATTAAAAGAAAAAAAAAAGAATGTTTATTATAATGTTATTTGTGGTGACAAGAAATTGGTTCCCATTTGGGGTCCATTACTGGAAATGGTATAGATATGTGTTAGTTGCAACATCGTAAGAGTGTTATACAGAATTAGAAGCAACAAATTAGACAGCAAAATGGACTGACCTTAAAAACATAGTGCTCAATTTAAAAAAGAAACAGAATGAGCTATAATTAGTACCACTCATGTAAATTAAAAATACCAGAATGCCAAAAAAGATATATTTTCAAGAATATATACAAATTAAATGATGTGTGTTAAACATAGTTAACTTTGGTTGGGGAGTGAAGGAAAATGGGAGTACAGGATGGTGATAAAAAGAATTTTTTTTAAAGCAAGAAAGAAAAAATGCAAATAGCCAGGATCAGATACCAACTTAACCAAATTATCAAAGTTACCATCACCACTAGTGGGACAAATTGGCATAACGTGCCTTCTGATATGGTGCACCAAGGACACGATGTCACTGGTGTAGTATTTCTGCCAAACACACGTAACTCCAATTGAAGCAGAAGGAACTATCAGAAAAATCCAAATTGAAGGCCCATCTACAAAATAACAGGCTTGTACTCTTCAAAAGTGGCAAAGCCATGAAAGACAAAAGGGAGGCTGAGCAAGTGTCCTGGCTTAAAGGAAACTAGAGACAGGACAACTAATCACGGCATCTTAGATTGGATCTTGAACCAGAAATAGGACAACGGTGAGACAAATTATGAAAGCTGAATAAGGTGTCTTTGATTATTTTATCATATTGATGTTATTTTACTGATTTCTATAACTGTAGTTACATGAGATATTAACACTTGGGAAATTGAAAAGGAGTATGTGAGTGTCTATATTTTTGAGATTTAATTTACATACCATAAAACTCATGCTTTTAAAGTATACAATTCAGTAGTCTTCAGTATATTTACAAAGTTGTGCAACCACTACTTGGACATGAATTCGAGAACAGTTTCATCACTCCAAAGATAAACCCTCTACCATTAGAAGTCACTCCCCACGCTCTTCTTCCCCTAGCCCCTGGAATCCATTCACCTACTGTCCATCTCTCTAAACTTGCCTATTCTAGAAATTTCATACAGTGGATTCATACAATATTCAGCTTGTTGTTTTTTTTTGAGGGGGGGTGTGCTTCTTTCACTTAGTGTAATGTTTTCAAATTTCACTCAATATTGTAGCAGCTATCAGTACTTCATTTCTCTTCTTGGTGAATAATATTCCATTGTATGGATAGATCACCTTTTGTTGATCCATTCATCAGTTGATGGGCATGTGGGTTATTCCCATCTTTTGGCTATTATGAATAGGAATAGTGCTGCCGTCAACGTGTATTTATGTAAGTATCTGTCTTCAATTCTGCGTATGTACCTAGGAGTGGACATGCTTGCTCATATGTATGGTGACTGTTTTAACTTTGAGGAACTGTGAAACTTTTCCAAAACAGTTGCACCATTTTAAATTCCCACAAGCACTGTCTTCACATTTTTTAGGCTTTCTTAAAGTGTGAAATTGTTTCAAAATGGAAAGTTAAAAATAATCATATAGTGGGTGCTATGCCTTCTCTAGGAAGAGCCAATATAGCAATGTCCATCCTTTCTTGGGTCCCAGAGTAAAAGCTGAGAAAAAATGAGAAAACAAGTTCTTGGTTATTTGCACTTTTATTCTTGCTTTGGGGATCAATTTGATACTGGTCCATCAAACTTGAGAAGGAAATGAAAACTTAACCATGTAACTAGGGAGTTCTTCTTCACAATAGGCTCCACTGTCAACATTGTCTTGTTTAAGGATAGTCAAAGGAACTCAGAACATCACAAGTATAAGGGTGAAGAGAGGAGAAAGAAAACTGTCTCTTTGACAATTATAATTTAATAAACATAATCATGTGTCCCAGAGACTTTTCTCACTCTTCAAAGGCTGTCAAGTAGCTCAAGTAGAATGACTTTCTCTTAGCAGGGCACAAAGACCAGTGACTTAGGTACAAAATAGACAATGGATTGGAAGTCAAAAGATACACACACATACACTATATTTTAAAAGCTCCAAGTCACTGACTTTATTTTTACTGATTCAGCACAGGGTGAAAAAAATACATTATATCATTACAATTGACTATTACATACAGACATTTATCTTTGTGTTCCTTATATTCATTTTCTGCTTTAAATCGGTTAACTTGTATTCATTTAAAATTCATATTTTCTTACAAAAATCTCCAGTTCATCTAACCAAGGGTTAAAATTTATATTCCTTTATTACTGAGAATTTAATGGTTTATCTATTTTTTAACACTGAGAGATTTAAATTTATTTACCAGGAACAGACAAACAAAACATAATGGGAAAAAGTTTTCCAGAAGCTATTTCCAACATTCTTTTCTTCTTTTTCTCCTGAAAACTGGTGGTTTATCTTTACAAGTTCTTTTTCATTCCATAAGAAAGCTGTTCTTCTTCTGGTTTCATAAGAGATGGTGAATAGTGGCAAAAAAACAAAAACAAAAACAAAATCCACTTTAGAGTTCACGTCAGGGAGCAAATGATGGGGTGGGATGTTGGGGCAGAGAGATACAGATTCTGGTGAGACTGAAAGTCATTCAAAAAAAATTATGGGGCTGTGGAAAAAGAACAGAAAGAAACTGGGCTCCTGTAGGTGGTCAAGAAGCCAAAACGAGGAGGAATGGTGAGGTAGCAGGGCAGAGTGATGAAGCCCATAAAGGCTATGCCTTCTGATAGTAAATAGGAATAGAAATCAAATAATACTACTAATAACATGTAGGTGACCAATCCTTGAGAGCTGAGGCAGAGAGAAGGAAGGGTAGCATTACACCTGGTCTCTGGTTCACTGAGCTTCCCAGGCTGATGTGTGCCCATCTTGGTGAAATCATAACAAAATCGTGTTTTGCTAAAACGATCAGCTTTCATGGGGTCCTTTCACTGCACTCTGTCCAATGATTAAGCCCAGTGGTTTATGCTGCCTGCAGAAGTTAATCCAAAACAGTATAGGTGAAGCATTGATGAAAACAGCCACGAAGAACGTGTTTCCAGGTAGCCTGAAACCCAGCAGACAATGTAGCTGTTGCTCAACAAACACAGAAATCTACATTGTATGCCAGGTTCATGCCCTAGACCTGGATGTTGGGCCTGTGAGACTTCCCACATATGATTTCAATAGAATTGCCTGCTGCATTCAAGATTTCTGGCATTTATCTTCTCTAACAAAGGGAAAAGACAACCACAAGTCACAAATGCTCTGCTGGGATATATCTACTACAGGTGAAACTTTCTTAAAATAAAATTACCATGTTATTTTGAGAATATCGTTTAAAAGTCGAGAGAGGAAATGGATGGATGGATGGATGGATGGATAAGCTAGATGGATAGGTAAGATAGGTAGTAGGTAGATGGATGATAGATAGATAGATTGATTTATAACCAAATGCTTGATAGTCTTGTGACCAAATGATGGAAGCACATGGGAGAGAGAGAAAAAAAGATCTGTAAACAATCTATGGATAAACTATCCAGATTCCTCCCCTTTGTGGTGTTGAATTTCAAAAGACATTATCATTCATGAAAGCTTGATGGTTCCCACACTCCAGCTAATAAGGGAAGACTTACCAGTCACCCCAGAACTTAACTCTGTGTGTATACGTATGTATAAATCAAGGTAAAGCTTTATTATTGAGGACTTCTCAATAATCTCACTCAGGACACAGTAACTGAAGGTAGAAGATGCCATCAGAGACCCAGTAGCCAGATGTAGCTACTGATTACAAAAGACAGGATCTACACTGGCTACTGAGCCATTGAGGGTACCTACACATTCCAGCAGCTAGATGATATGCAGCCTTCAGGGTGGGGCTCTGTGGAAGGAAAGAGAAGAGATCAGTTCTGGAAACTTATGTGGAAATGGTATCAGGAGGTTTCAATTGCATATTTTCTTTATTGGCAGTCTGACTGACACTAATTCCACGCATGCAATTTAACAGTCTCTAGATTTATTTACTTACTCAACATATATTGAGTGATATTGAGGAAAGTGCCAGATAGTCTCTTAGGTGTTAGAGAGTCAGCAACAAACAAAATACAAGATGAAACTCCCTGCCCTTTTAGAGCAGGCATGATTGCTTGGGAGAAAACTCTACACTTGATTATGTGGCACATTTTTGAAGTAAAATGTATATGTGTGTGTATGTAAATGTGAAATATTTACACATATAAAATGGAAAAAAATATATATGCATATATGAAAAACAAATGAATTAATAAACAAAAACTCAATCCACCATTTCATTGTGGCCTTGGAGAATTTTCATTTGCCTTACAGCACTTTAATATACCAATGATGCACATACATACAATAAATTACAGGAAAAATCATATCACTTCCTCTATTATAGGATGATAGTTATTTCCACCAAACACCTAAAACACCAATGAAAACTGCAAAGAAGATACGTTACAAAGTATTCAAAGGAGCAGCTCACTAGTATGTCAGTTCCCAGCTTTCCTCCCATAATGAAAGTTACTCAGTAGTGTCCAATTCTTTGTGACCCCATGGGCTGTAGCCAGGCTCCTCTGTCCATGGGATTTCCCAGGTAAGAATACTGGAGTGGGTAGCCATCCCCTTCTCCAGGGGATCTTCCCGACCCAGGGATTGAACCCAAGTCTCCTGCATTGCAGGCAGATTCTTAACCATCTGAGCCACCAGAGAAGCCCCTCCTCCAATAATACCATGTAGGTTTAAACAGTTAGAGGACAGGTGTCCTCCTCATTGATTCATTCATTCATTCATTCATTCACCCCAGAAATGCCTACTCATTAATTTCTTCCAGGCACTGAGGATGTGACACTGAACCAAGATCCTGCATTCATGGTACTGAGAGCTGAATATTTAGGGTCAGGAAGACAAAAAAGAAACTCAACAGGTATGGATGATCATTTCCATAAAGTAAAGCAACAGAGCGAAGAGGAATGTTCAGAAGGTAGTCACAGAAAACCTCATTGCGGGTATGACATTTGAGCACATTCTTGAAAGAAAACTGTGTACACACCTGCAGTGAGATAACATCACAGAGAGAGGCAAGATTCAGAACAAAAGCCCTAAAGTGGGAAGAAGCCTGGTGTCTTGGATAAGGTGTTCTTATATCAGCACATGACCACTGGTAGCCAATTATTATTTCCGACTTTTGGATTTTTATAGAAAGTAAATAACTACGCAACTTTGGTCCAAGTACACGTTTTAGAATCTAACCTTCTTATGAATTTAAAATGCTTTGGCTATCACTTGGAAAAGATTTAGGAAAGTTATCATCAACTGGAAAAAAGGCTATACTTAGAACTTTACATTAGTACAGTTTGAGTGGACATGCAGCTGGATGCAAATACTTATTGCCTAAACAAGGTAGCTTTAAAAAACGGAGAAGGCAATGGCACTCCACTCCAGTACTCTTGCCTGGAAAATCCCATGGACGGAGGAGCCTGGTAGGCTGCACTCCATGGGGTCGCTAAGAGTTGGACATGACTGAGCGACTTCACTTTAACTTTTCACTTTCATGCATTGGAGAAGGAAATGGCAACCCACTCCAGTGTTCTTGTCTGGAGAATCCCAGGGACAGGGGAGCCTGGTGGGCTGCCGTCTCTGGGGTCACACAGAGTCGGACACGACTGAAGTAACTCAGCAGCTTAGCAGCAAAAATGTTAGGCAACATTGTAAATCAACTCTACTTCAATATAAAATAAAAATAAAAAATGTGTTAGGTATAAGATGACTGGTTTTCTGAGAGCTCTAAATATGTCAGTTTCAAGGGAATGATTTAACTATATAATCACAGATGTCTAATTTTAAGAGCGAACCCACTTGCCAAGTTATAATGATAGTGTTTCACCAGGTGGTTAGCTCTTAGGAAAGAAGGATGGAATTTATAAAGTGAAGTAGGTTTTTGTTTTGATTGTTTTGTTTTCTTTTTAAATAAATTAAAAACAACTCCATCTAATGAAGTATATTTTGTCATTACCTAAAAAGCCAGGGCATACATACCAAAGTAAGAAAAACAAATTGCTTGTACGAGTTTGGCTGAATCTTACCTTCAGTATAAAATAAAGCATTTATAGAACACACAAACTTACATTTCATAAACCACTAAAACTAAATGTTCATAACTATCTTTATGAATAAGAAGACTAACAATTAAAATGAGGCAAGTTTGGTTAGTTTTAGCACCAAAATTCAAAGGATTATCTTTTATAAATTTTGGTATATATTTAGATTAGAAGAATGGTATTTTTAATTCCTAAAGCTCACACTATTCTCCAAATCTTCCTAGGTCTAAAGAACTACAAAGTTAAGATAGTCTTTTCCCTCAACTTTTAAATTTATCTGGGTAATACAAAAAGGAAAAACTGTAGATAAAATTTTATGGTAGGCTACTCTATAGATTAGAAATGAAGTGAAGTGAAGTCACTCAGTTTGCGAACCCATGGTCTGCAGCCTGCCAGGCTCCTCTGTCCATGGAATTTTCCAGGCAAGAATACTCGAGTGGGTTGCCATTTCCTTATCCAGGGGATCTTCTCCCAACCCAGGGATCAAACCAGGATCTCCCACACTGAAGGCAGATGCTTTACTGTCTGAGCCACTAGGGAAGCTCTATAGATTAGTGTCAACTGCTAGCCAATAATACACATTTTAAAGATTATTAAAATACAGGGACTAGAATATATGAGGAATATACTATAGCATAGACTATCAACCAGTAATACATTTTATAAGTTTATGAATAAGTCAAACTAATAATGGCAAATTATACAATTCTATTATCTAAAATTAAGAAGACAACTAAACCCCAGGGACGAGTAACAGAACTATAACCAAGTTAGTCACTGTTCAAGTCCTATTCACAGTGCAAAAAAAATAAAACAAAGACAGTCATAAACAACAACCTATCCATCCTGGCTGAAGACCATTTATTGAGGTACACATAATGGGAAAGAGAGTTAAAAGGGAGGAAAAGACTTATTAAAAGTTAAGCCTGCCACCTGCTGTTGGAAAGCCTGCCTGGAACAGGGATAAAGACCATTTCTTGAAATGTTAACCTAGGATTTGAGACCAGGGGCAGCCTGTAAATCCAACCAAGAGGTAGACACCCACTGATGTTTAATGCCAAGCTGACATTCTCATCAAAGTTTCCCTGGAAATGAATGAAATGCTGCTTCATGGGTTATTCAATGAAAAGAAGAATAGACTTCCCTGTTTTTTGAGGGATTATCTGGATGATTCTACTTTGCCTCCCCAAAGTATCCTTAAGTTTACAAATTATAATTTGGGGAAAGAAATTTTGACCCCAAGCACTATATGTACAGGTAGTAAATGAAGAGGGATGAAGAATTTCATAGCACTGCTAGAATATTAGCTTTACCAAGTCAAAGACTGTAAAGTTTGGCTCTAAGTTTGGCGGGGACCAATCCTCATCCATGATTTTTCACATATTTTAGCACATGCACTAACAGCTTTCTGGAACTAAATAGGAAGATAGTCAATTCAGTTCAGTTCAGTTCAGTCGCTCTGTCGTGTCCGACTCTTTGTGTCCCCATGAATCGCAGCACACCAGGCCTCCCTGTCCATCATCATCTCCCAGAGTTCACTCAAACTCATGTCCATTGAGTCAGTGATGCCATCCAGCCATCTCATCCTCTGTTGTCCCCTTTTCCTCCTGCCTCAATCCCTCCTAGCATCAGAGTCTTTTCCAATGAGTCAACTCCTTGCATGAGGTGGCCAAAGTATTGGAGTTTCAGCTTTAGCATCATTCCTTCCAAAGAACACCCAGAGCTGATCTCCTTTAGAATGGACTGGTTGGATCTCCTTGCACTCCAAGGGACTCTCAAGAGTCTTCTCCAACACCACAGTTCAAAAGCATCAATTCTTTGGCGCTCAGCTTTCTTCACAGTCCAACTCTCGCATCCATACATGACCACTGGAAAAACCATAGCCTTGACTAGACGGACCTTTGTTGGCAAAGTAATGTCTCTGCTTTTGAATATGCTATCTAGGTTGGTCATAACTTTCCTTCCAAGGAGTAAGCGTCTTTTAATTTCATGGCTGCAGTCACCATCTGCAGTGATTTTGGAGCCCAGAAAGATAAAGTCCGCCATGGTTTCCACATTTCCCCGTCTATTTCCCATGAAGTGATGGGACCAGATGCCATGATCTTCGTTTTCTGAATGTTGAGCTTTAAGGCCAACTTTTTCACTCTCCTCTTTCACTTTCATTACCATGAGATCTACTCCAAGGGAGGCAATTTTTGTTTACTTTTGAAGTAAATTCTGTTCGAGTAACATACTGGAGTGTGCTTTGTCACTCGAACAGAGTTACTTGAACAGAGTTTACTTCAAAAGTAAACAAAAATTGCCTCCCATGGAGTAGATCCCATGGTAAGTGTTCTTACCACACATACATTTAAAAAAGATAGAAGAAAGCTATGTTAGGTGTTAGATACTTCTCTTACCTGGATTGTGGTGATGGTAATGGGTGTTTGCATATGTAAACTCACCAAGCTGCATGCATTACGTATGTGTGGTTCTCTGTATATCAATGAAGCTGTTTACAAAAAACAAACAAACTGCCTCCCACATGGTTAAGAACAAAAAGTCAAATTAACTCTAACTGTAACCCAGGAAAGAAAGGCACAGGGTGAAACTACGCCTGAGGAAAATCCCAACCTTTTAAATACAGGTGTCTAATTAAAGTATGTTTTTGTGAACTCGAATTCCTTTTGTGTTACATTTGAGGACTGAAGCCAGGGTCTCACCATAACCAGCACATGGTTGCAGCCCGTCCAAGTCTTGCATACCTGAGGTCTTGTGACTACACTGACCAAAAACATTTAGACCAGCTGATGGTCACTTGATTTTCATATCTCTTATTTAGTAAATTGCTCAGCAAGTCAACTTGGCAATTGCAGTGAACATTTTCTGATGTTCCTGCTCAAGACATAAAAAAATTCCCTGCCAGATAATTCTAGTCTGAACAGGCCTGTTTTGGCACGAGATCCTAAAATAAGCTTCTAAAGACGAAACCACTCACAGCCCATACAGACTCAGACGAGTTTTTTAAAAATAATATTTAGCAATTAGGCACATGCCTTTAATCCTTCTCAACGAAAACCAAATTCTTTTAAACAACCATTCGATGAAAACACGAATCATTTTACTCATTAGAAGCACTCAGATGAAAAGAATAGTTTTCACCAAAGTAACTGCCTTTTTAAGGATAAGTTCCAGAAATTAATTGCTCTAAAGCCATGTGCAAATATCTCTCTCTTTGTCACTCTCCCTCTCTTTGAAAGAAACTTCTAAATTCTCTTCATACAATTGTTGGTGGGGTGCAATAATGGTGAGGAATTCTTATCGCTGAAAAAAAAGGAAGTTAAATAATTTGCACCCTATCAATGGTAAGTTAAAAAAAACAGTATCGAAGTAAGGTGACTGTTTTCTGAACCTGTAAATAATAGAGAAAAGTTCTCTTGTTTTTCAGAATCCCTGACATAGACTTTTAATCATAATTAACCCATCACTATTCTATACCATTACTGAGTCTTCCTAAATTGGCCCTCATTTCTAAGCCTTGTGCTATTTTATAAAGGCATCAACATCACATATACCTAATAATTCATTTATAATCAAATCTCCACCAAGCCTCTGCTTTCACCATTATACAGAACTCCTTTTGCCACGGAAGTTCTCATGGCACAAAATTCTTCATTTGGTCTTCCTTGACTATTCCCATCAAGTTTCACTCAGTTCAGATGGAGTAAGGAGAAGCAAATCCTTGACCTCTGCATACTGCTTGCCTAGCTCCTCTTCTCCCTCTGCTGGGCCCAGCTCAAAGAGATTCTCGAAGAGTCTAGAAGAATTCTAAAAGGCTTTCCTGGAGTCTTCTGCAAAGTTAGCTACATGTTACTCAGGGCCAGCTCCCTCATCACTCAGTCTGTGTCTCAGACAGAAACACAAGCCAAATGGTTCCTTATTTATTTAGAAATATGTTTCCTCATTAGAATATGAGTTCTATGAGGGTAATACTTCTGAGATTCTGAAGTATTAGCAGATGCACTGGATTATAGTCATCTTTCAATAAATATTTGTCAAATAAAGAAATCCGAGTGAAACGTCTGGCACCTGTACTGATGCGATTCAAAAAACAAAATAATCAAAAAACAAAGGGAGACCATCTTCATTTCAGGAAAACTCTTCTATTTCTTTATCCTTTAAACACCATTCACTTCCTAGCTTAGTTTTATGGTACTTTTCTATATTATTTGTGGGTGCCTATAGGATCTAGCTCTTTGTAAAGGAGGATATTTTCTGGAGAGAAGTGTGAACTAGTGAAGGGTGTGCCTCAAGGTGCATGTTTCTATACAATCCCTTGTGTTTGTGTTAGTTGCTCAGTTGGGTCTGACTCCTGTAACCCTGGACAGGGTCCTCTGTCCATGGAATTCTCCAGGCAAGAATACTGGCGTGGGTTGCCATTCCCTTCTCCAGAGGATCTTCCCCACCCAGGGACCAAACCCAGGTCTCCTGTATTGCAGGCAGATTGTTTACCATCTGAGCCACCAGAGAAGCCACAACCTCTTGTAGCACAAGAATAACCTTGTAGCACAGAAGAGTCTTTGGGGCTCAGGAATGCTATTCTGTCTTCATTCCATAGGACAAGCAAACTCTGATGAAATGGAAAAATTGAGACAATTGAATAGGTAATGGCAGAGGATGGGAGAAGATTATAGAAGGAAGAACAAAGGGAACATCCAGAGGTTGCAATTTCTTTTGCTTGTGATGGCTATGAAATGAAGTATACTGTTAGCAAATGAAGCCTCTTTCAAAAATCATACATGTCTATCAGCAGCTAACACTGAGCTTCGATTATTATGAGGTGCATGGTGGCACATTGATTTTTAAAATTATGTGGTTTGTATAAATGGTTCATACCACAAAGGAAGAGAAGGGGAGACAGATAAGTGTGAAGATGTGGAAGGGCTAATACAAATGATTAGAAAATGGTGGAGTGCAACTAGAGATTATCATGCTAAGTGAAGTCAGTCAGAAAAAGACAAAAACCATATGGTATCATTTATATGTGGAATCTAAAATATGACACAAATGAACCCATCTATGAAACAGAAATAGACTCACAGACATAGAGAACAGGGGGAGAGGGGAACGGAGAGACTGGGAGTTTGGGGTTAGCAGATGCAAACTACTATACATAGAATGCATAAACAACAAGGTCCTACTGTGTAGCACAGGGAACTATACTCAGTATCCTGAGATAAACCATAATGGAAAGGAGTATTAAAAAGAATGTATATATGTATAACTGAGTCCCCTTGCTGTGCAGCAGAAATTAACACAACACTATAAATCAGTTATACTTCAATTAGAAAAAATAAATTAAAAAATATTTTTAAAAATCCAATGTGTTGACCAAAAAAAGAAAGAAAGAAAATAGTGAAAGACTAAATGTAGCATATATCACACTGATACTATCTAATGACCAAGCAGCTTACAACACCCAGGAGACATTCAGCAAAAAAGAACAGGATGAAAATGTGAATGCTACTTGTGCAACAAAGAGAAAATGGGAACGTGCAGATTTATAAAGACTGCTTTGATATGTGTTAAATAAAGGAAAAGGGAGTAATTGGTTATTTTCAAGCTTCTAGAGAAGGGAAGAAAGACAGCTGTATAAAGTCCAAACCTACACTTCAAGTATTTGCTCAGAGTGGTCACCACCCAGTATGACCAGTTTCTCCAACTGGTGGTTAGGAAACCAAAAGTGCTTCAGTGGTAATAATTCAGTACAAACAAAGGGCCTATAGAAGTCTTGCTGAAAACATTTTTTCTCCCCCATTCTTCTCTTCTTATCAGTTGATGCTCCATGAAGGGTTTTTGTCAGGGCCTTTGACAGTATTGTAGAGCAAATGAAGGTGTTCAGAGAAACACTGTCGATCTAATTAAAAGTCAGATCAAAAAAATAACAGAGGAAAATATCAACAGATCAAGCTCTCAGATTACAATTGGAGTTGGATTTTTGAGATGGTCACAGAAATAGTCTGGAGCGGAAGAAGGCAAAGGGATACCAAAGAAGGAGGGCCACTGAGAGGAAACAGACATAGAGGAAAGATGTAGGTCAATACAGCTAAAAGATGGGTAAAGGAGAAGCCCAACACTGACCTACAACACTGAGACACCAGTCAATGGGACAACAGCTTCATAGGCGTCCTTGATGAACTAGGTAGAAGAGGAAGTTTATCAGATGGAGAAAACCGGAAGGATTCAGGAGGAGTGACTCTCAGGCGTTTTTCTTTTTTTTTTTAAAAAAAAAAAAAGAAAAGAAAAGGTGAGCATCTGGAGTCCAAGAGAAAGGGAAGATTATTTATAGGCCTGGGCAAAGTCAAGCAATGACGGAAGGAAGTCTTTCTTCCTGTGTCGGGTGGAGAGAGCAACAGTGGCAAACTTTACCGCTAGGTTGAAAGGGGAAATAACAGAAACAAAACTACTGTTTATATTGATGGTAAGTAACGCAGGGGGAATCTGGTTCCTTTTTCTATGAGTGGAGAAAGAGACCAGGAGAGGTACTTAGCACTGAAGGGTAGTACAGCTTTGAAAGGACTGCTCAAAGAGGACAAGAGAACGTGTGTATGTTGTGGGGTACCGGGGACATGGTAATCTGGGTAAGTATAGGTGGCGATGTGCTATAGAAGTCATTTTCAGTCAAAAAGGAATAGCAAAGGCCTCTCATTTAGAGAAGAGGTCGGGTAAAAGGAGCTCAGAAATGAAGGGAAACCCTTGAGGTCTAATGAGAACACACTAGATGCAACATGGCAATTCTAAAAGAGTGGTCAACCTCAGAGTCCGATGAGCAATCCAAACCACAAGCCCAAGCTTTCCTGGAGTATCTAGCCTGTAGCTACATACCCTGTGGACACGTTGTTGTTGTTGTTGTTTAGTCACTAAGTTGTGTCCACCTATTTTGTGACCCCATGGACTGTAGCCCACCAAGCTCCTCTGTCCCTGGGATTCTCCAGACAAGAATACTGGAGTGGGTTGCCATTCCCTTCTCCAGGGGATTTTCCTGACCCAGGGATCGAACCCTCATCTCCTGCATTGCAGGCAGATTCTTTACCACTGAGCCACCTGAGAAGCACCACATACATACTACAAGCCAGAAATGACCCCATTTACTTGTTCCCTTTCCTGACTCCATGTCTCTAGCCCCATGTTCGTTCTCCTGCCTCCCATTACTTGCTGGTAGGCCATAGCATTGAACTCATTCAAATTTCTCGCTGAAAATTGCTATTCATTCTGACACTCTCTTTAAGTCCTAGTCTGATTATTGAACTTTCTATAGTCTGGGGAACAAACTGTAAAAGAACACATCCATATCACGAAAATCTTTTTCATGCTGATAATTAAACTCATCCTACTACTGGGAACACTAAAAGTTAATGCAAACCCTATGCTGATAGAAGAGAATTGTTAGGTACATACATCACCACTTTTCTTTCATGTCTGTTCCTATGGAAGCCAGGATGGGCCACGGAATTAGGGATGGAATAAATGGAGAGACTTAAAAGGGCAGAATCTAGAGGATTTGGTGAAAAAAATTAGAACAAAAAAGGTATTTCCTGGATTGAGTTTCATTATTAGACGAAACCTTACAGTCTTTGTGTGCTCTTTTATCTCCAGTTTTTCTAAGGTTAAATGAACCTCAATGAATTTTAAAATCATGAATAGAAAATTGAGAAACTAGAATTCTCGAGACTCAGTCAAGAAAACATGTCTATGTTTTGTTTTAGATATGCCAGTAGGGACAGTCAGAAAACTCTTAAGAAAATTGTCATTTTACCAATATATCAAATAACAGGTTACAAAACAGCATTACTCAAAGTGTGTTCTTTGGAGTATTAAACCAAGAGATGATTCACAAAAACCCCCAGAGTTCTTGGAATCAGATTTGGGAAATGTTGATGTACCATATGCCCCTTCTTGAAGTTTCGATACTAACATGAAAGGTTCTAAAAAGTCCTACCAGAAAGGAACCTATTTAATGTTGTTCAACCCAGTTTTCCTGAACTTATTGGACCACAGAATTTTTTTCCCAATCTCCTGAAAATCTGTTTTGTGAAATGCCATCCAAGACAGTACTAAAGCCTATATTGGTTGCCTCACAGTTTATTACTGGCTTCCCCAGAGGCTCAGCAGTAAAGAATCTGCCTACAATGCAGGAGACGTGGGTTCAATCCTTGGGTTGGGAAGATACCTGGAGGAGGGTATAGCACCCACCCCAGTATTCTTGCCTGGGAAATCCCATGGGCAGAGAACCTAGTGGGCTACGGAACATGGTGTTGCAAAGAGTCAGACATGACTGAAGCGACTGAGCACGCATGCACACAATTTATCACTTACTCTGGGGAGAAGTCTGTCAAGAATTGTGCCAAGGCAGCTGCTCCTAAACCAGGAATATGAAAACGAAGAGGGATACTGAAGAGAGAGGGCCACTGAAAGTGACAGAGAGCAAGGAGAGATGTCAGTCAACACAAACAAGGGGAAAGGGGGTACCAGGCATGTGCCAACCTTCCTGGCTAAGTAAACCCTCATGTGCTGTACTTAGTCACTCAGTCGTGTCCAACTCTTTGTGACCCCATGGACTGTAGCCTGCCTGCCTTTAGCTCTGTATTGTCTCCTTTCAAAGATACCAGATTCTGTGGCTGGGACAAAAAGAATGCTTTTTGAGACCTTGGAAAGAAGAATTTAAAATTAAAGTAATCCAGTGTACCAGATTTCATTTATTATGAAACATGGCAATCTGGATGGAAGGCATGGTGCAAATAAAGGAATTAAGCTCTTGTGTTTCCCTGATAGTTTTACAAAGCCACTTGCTCAGTACTGTGCCCTCAGTAATCAGGCCAGATGAAGGCAATCACGTAGTAAACGTCAACACCCGCTGTGTGTACAGTACTGTCTGACTATCACAGCTCTTTCACATCTGAGTCTTTGACTCTTAGAACAACCTTGTGAGGCCAGTGACTGTGTTATTATCTATTTATAGATAGGGAAACAGGATTAGATGGGATCACAGCCATGAACACCTCATATACAAATAGATGGGACTCTCCTAACTGCCTGACAAATTGATGAGCAAAAAGTCCTGGCCAAATACTCAAAGACATGAGTTTGGGGAAGCAGCAAAGTGCCATGGGGAGAATGGTGACCTCGGCCTAAGAAGATGGGGGCTCTGTGATCCAGGTAAACAGCTTGGCTTCATTGGGTCTCAGTATGCCTCCCAAGCAAATGGGGATAATACTTATCCTACCTATAATGGGATCATTGAGATGACCCCAAAAAATGAAATTTATGAAAGTACTTTACAGATTTTCATGCATGATGCAGATAGAAGAGATTTTATGTCTCTCACAAAGGTAGAATACGAAGGTAGCACTTTCCTGTCTTCACAATCTGTACCCTGCTTCCGATGCTTTAGCCCTCATCATAAAGTGAGTGCTACAGTACTTGTGTTTAAGTCCAAATGCTGATAAACCAAACATGCAGCTGTCCCCACAGGGCTGGACCAGATACCTTCTGAACCACTTATTTCAATACCTTGTAAACAGGAGGAACTAAAGCGATGGCAACTATTATGTTCACAGTTTAACTTTGGTTTCTCATCTGTACTAAAAGGTTATATTTCTATACCCAAATCATTAAAACTTCATCAGTTTTTTTTTCCTCCTAAGAGATGCCAAGTTTTTATTTTACCAAGTAGGGGGCATCTTTAAATCCCTCCATAAAGATTGCTCTTTTTAATTGAGGAAGAATTAGCACACAATAAACTGCTCATATTTAAAGCATACAATTTGATAAGTTTTGGCATATATCTACACTCATGAAATGATCTCCACCATCAAGAGACTGAAATTATCCACCAGCCTCAAAGTTTCTTTGTGTCCTTTTGTAATTACTCCCACTTGCCCCCACCAACTCCCCCACTCCAAGCAACTACTGATCTGTGTTGTCATTAGAGATTGCTTTGCACGTTCTAGAATTTTATATACATGGAATTATGCAGTATGTACTTCCTTGGGGGCTCTGCTTGTCTCATTTCTCATTCTACTTTTCTCAAGTGAGGTCATTTGTGTTGTTCACTATATCAATAGCTCACTTCTTTCATTATTGAGTATAATCTACCATACAGATATACCACAATTGGTTGATCCATTCATCTGCTGGTGTATGTTAGGGTTGTTTCCAGTTTTAGCCATTATTTATAAAACTGCTGTAAACATTCATGTGCAAGTCTTCATGGAGATATATTCTTTATTTTTTCTATGAGTGGAATATCTGGATGGAATGGTAGGTGTATGTTTAACCTTTTAAGAAATTATCAAACTGTCTTCTAAGACTTTTACACATTTTTACATTTTGACCTACATGTATTATAAGGATTCTAGATCCTCCAAAACCTTGCCAACACTCGGTATGATCAGCCTTTTTAACTGCAGCCATTCAAACAGGTGTGTAGCATCTCATTTTCTTCATTTGCAAGTTCCTAATGACTAATGCTGAAACTCCAATACTTTGGCCACCTAATTCGAAGAGCTGACTCATTTGAAAAGACCCTGATGTTGTGAAAGGCGGGAGGAGAAGGGGATGACAGAGGATGAGATGGTTGGATGGCATCACCGGCTCAATGGACATGAGTTTGGGTAAACTCCGGGAGTTGGTGATGGACAGGGAGGCCTGGCGTGCTGTGGTTCATGCAGTTGCAAAGAGTTGGACATGACTGAGTGATTGAACTGAACTGAACTGAATGACTAATGCAACATTTCATGCAATGACTAATGAACTAATGACTAATAAATATTTCATGCAAAGATGGGCTCAATAAAGGACAGAAATGATATGGACCTAACAGAAACAGAAGATATTAAGAGAGGTGGCAAGAATACACAGAAGAACTGTACAAAAAAGATCTTCATGACCCAGATAATCACGATGGTGTGATCACTCACCTAGAGCCAGACATCCTGGAATATGAAGTCAAGTGGGCCTTAGGAAGCATCACTACGAACAAAGCTAGTGGAGGTGATGGAATTCCAGTTGCGCTATTTCAAATCCTAAAAGATGATGCTGTGAAAGTGCTGCACTCAATATGCCAGCAAATTTGGAAAACTCAGCAGTGGCCACAGGACTGGAAAAGGTCCGTTTTCATTCCAATCCCAAAGAAAGGCAATGCCAAGGAATGTTCAAACTACTGCACAATTGCACTCATCTCACACGCTAGTAAAGTAATGCTCAAAATTCTCCAAGCCAGGTTTCAGCAATACGTGAACCATGAACTTCCAGATGTTCAAGCTGGTTTTAGAAAAGGCAGAGGAACCAGAGATCAAATTGCCAACATCTGCTGGATCATCAAAAAAGCAAGAGAGTTCCAGAAAAACATCTCTTTCAGCTTTATTGACTATGCCAAAGCCTCTGACTGTGTGGATCACAATAAACTGTGGAAAATTTTGAAAGAGATGCAACTATCAGACCACCTGACCTGCCTCTTGAGAAACCTGTATGCAGGTCAAGAAGCAACAGAACTGGACATGGAACAACAGACTGGTTCCAAACAGGAAAAGGAATATGTCAAGGCTGTATATTGTCACCCTGCTTCTTTAACTTCTATGCAGAGTACATCATGAGAAACGCTGGGCTGGAGGAAGCACAAGCTGGAATCAAGATTGCAGGGAGAAATATCAGTAACTTCAGATATGCAGATGACACCACCCTTATGGCAGAAAGTGAAGAACTAAAGAGCTTCTTGATGAAAGTGAAAGAGGAGAGTGAAAAAGTTGGCTTAAAGCTCAACATTCAGAAAACTAAGATCATGGCATCCGGCCCCATCACTTCATGGCAAATAGATGGGGAAACAGTGGAAACAGTGGCTGACTTTATTTCTTTGGGCTCCAAAATCACTGCAGATGGTGACTGCAGCCATGAAATTAAAATAAAGACGCTTACTCCTTGGAAGGAAAGTTATGACCAACCTCGACAGCATATTAAAAAGAAGACATTACTTTGTCAACAAAGGTCCGTCTAGTCAAGGGTGTGGTTTTTCCAGTAGTCATGTTGGATATTAAGTGTTGGACTATAAAGAAAGCTGAACGCCGAAGAACTGATGCTTTTGAACTATGGTGTTGGAGAAGACTCTTGAGAGTCCCATGGACTGCAAGGAGATCCAACCAGTCCATCCTAAAGGAGATCAGTCCTGGGTGTTCAGTGGAGGGACTGATGTTGAAGCTGAAACTCCAATAATTTGGCCACCTGATGCAAAGAGCTGACTCATTGGAAAAGACCTTGATGCTAGGAAAGATTGAGGGCAGGAGGAGAAGGGGACATCAGAGGATGAGATGGTTGGATGGCATCACCGACTCAATGGACATGAGTTTGGGTAAACTCCCTGAGTTGGTGATGGACAGGGAGGCCTGGCGTGCTGTGGTTCATGGGGCTGCAAAGAGTCGGACAGGACTGAGCAACTGAACCGAACAACTGAATGACTAATGCATGCAGGTAGCATGGCCGAACAGTCTAAAGTGCTGGATTTAGGCTCCAGTCTCTTCGGAGGTTATTTTTTGGGGCTTCCCTCGTGGCTCAGTTGGTAAAGAATCTGCCTTCAATATGGGAGACCAGGGTTCAATCACTGGGTTGGGAAGATCCCCTGGAGGAGGGCATGGCAACCCACTCCAGTATTCTTGTCTGGAGACCCCCCATGGACAGAGGAGCCTTGGTGGACTACAGTCCATGGGGTTGCTAACAGTCAGACATGACTGAGTGACTAAGCACAGCACAGTGACTAATGATGCTGAACGTCTTTTCATGTGTTATTTGTCATTTTTGTATCTTCTTTAGTGAAGTGTTTGTTCGAGCCATTTGCCCATTTTTTCTATGTTGTTTGTTTCCTTATTATTAAAAACTCCAGTTTTTTTTTTTTTTTTTAACAGTTGGTACAAGATTGGTAACTAAGAATTCAATCAAAATTTTACATAGTTCATGGGTACCCAAGAGAGTAAAAACTTCACAATGATTACTTCCTAAAGCCTATGCTGAAGTAAAACATTCTGTAAATGTTAGGGCAAACTTGAAATTCTTCTAAAGCTTGAAAAGAACTTAATTATTCTTTTAATCAGTATTGCTGCTAAGTCTACACAGGTTTAACTTAGTAAAAAAAAAAAAATTGCATTTCCATGTACTCTACTAGTACCCAAACCATCTTAGTTCTTCCTTCATACATGAGCTGAAAATCACCAAATTTTGTCTTGAAGCCATATTTCATACTTTGTACTAATTATGTTCTAATATCATAAGATTCTACTTTTCAGAAATAATGTTTTTACGTCAAATGTGTGCCTACATTCAAAAAGTGACAAAGACCAAAACCTCTGTCACACTATGCCAGCAGCCACAGCTAAAATGTAATTTGCAAGCATGAAGATGAATTCTCCTTTAAGGTCTGTAGAACAGGCTAGATTTGAGGGCTGCTACGGGCTTTCCTTTGAGGAAAAGCAAGCCCAGTTCTGCTGTGCAGGGCATCGGTTCGCAGCTCAATTGTTACAGTTGATGTGGGTTTCCTTTTAGATGCCTGGAAAATGACTCTGCTGACCACATCCACATTCTGAAATACTTTTTGAGAACTTGTAACCAAACTGCAGGAACTGACTCATTTTGCAGTGCCCAGCTACCACACAATCGTACCAGAATAGACTCCAGTCAAAAGCAGAAATAGGGAGGTCTCAGAACACAGGCAACAAATTGTCTCTTTACTGGGGGGAGAGAGGGGGAAATCCCAGGGCACATGGGATGAAATGGCTCAAGCCCTAGGAGACCATCAAGATGGCCTGAGGAGAAAGACTAAACAAAACTTATGACTTCGTGGGCAATATAGGTGTTACCCTCAAAGCTTAAAGTCAGAGGCTGGTGAAAAAAGGACCTGAATGTCTAGCTCTCTATAGTGCACCTAGAAAGTAGATTCAGTTAAGAGAGATATGTGCGGGAGAATCTGCAGGAAGATAGTGTCTTGAATGCCCATTCTGGAATTCCTTGCTCAGGAAGTTAGGAGCCTGCCCCTCGTCTCTAAGTAGATGAGCAGGAATGGAATCCTAGCAGGGACGCCAGAAAGAAATCAGGCCAGGGCCCAAGGACACCAGCGCTTAGGACCAGAGATTTGCTGGTACTCTAAGGTTCCCCTCCATCCTTCGTTATTTATTTCTACTTCTTTCTCTCTCAGCTCCCAATGTGGTCCATCCAGCTGGGTCAGCTTCCTCGTGATCTGCGAATTCTCACTCCCTCTCTCACTGGAGTTCCTACTTAAGGGTCAGGATGGAAAGGAGCACACTAGGCCCTCTTCCACAAAACACTCTATGTTCCCAAATTACTGACTTCTCCTCCCCACAAGGGAAACTGTTATTCTCTCAGTCAGTTTAAGCCAGAGGCAGTAAGGAAATCCAGTCCAGTTGAACTAAACTATAAATGACAGTAACTCTTTCCTGCAGGTGGGTCCTTGGCTACAAGAATACGAATGATAACCTAGACGCATAACTAACTAGTAGGGCTAGGGGATAAAATTTAGATGTGAAATCTTAGGTGCTGTAAAGTAAGATAAACCTGGACAATACCTCCAAATAGCTACCAAGTGCATCTGCTAAGCCCTGGGAGTTATCAGGCCTGGTGACATGGTCCAGTGTTGATAAGGCGACCTCTATACATACTTAATGTCTCATCTCACTTCACGCCTCTTAACATATACAGTCCCAGAAAACAGAAATTGTGTCTACCTTATGCGAAAGGTAGAACTTTAGTATCAGATGATGAAAATAAAAGAATGACAAGGGGATGCAACTCATTTACAGCAGTCAACACTGTTTTAAAGAAACTACAAGTGTTTTTAACACAAATTTAAAGAAAAAAATGTAGACAGAATCCCCTTCTTCTCAACTGGTCAACTGGTATGATTTTCCCACAATCCCTTTCTGTCTCCAATTGTAAAATGAACACGTGGGACATGACTTTTTAACCTACATCAAACGGTAAATTTTCATATAGATTTCTAAGAGGTAAACTATCAACTGGTTGAACTGAAAACTAGGAGCTATATAAATCACTTTGAAGGTAGAATTCATTAAAAACCACACAGTTCAAAAGTCTAAACTATTTATCACTGAGTGAAAAATCAGCAAAGATAGGTCCCTTGGAAAAGTGAGTTTGGGCTAAGTGTAAATGGAATTGAAACATCTCACTGCTAGAAAACTGAGTACTCCATGCCTCTGAGGAATAGATGCGACAGGAAAAAATTACCCACTTTTGTATCTTTAGCTGGTAAGAGGTTGATAGCTCAACTTTATCTTTCTTTACCAAGGTTTTCATATCATCATAACTTAAATGACAAAAGTAGCATTTCCCAAAAGAGTGTCCTACACAACTTCTACACACTCTGGTTATGAGGCACAATGGGCTAGACTCTCCAGGATCTTTACAGAAGTCACCTGTCCCTTTGGAACACCATCTTCCCTCTCTTCAGTTACCATTTCCTATCTTCTAGCTTCCCAAGTGGCTCAGTGGTAAAGAATCCACCTGCCAAGCAGGAGACGTGGGTTCAATTCCTGGGTCAGAAAGATCCCCTGGGGAAGGGAATGGCAACCGACTCCAGTATTCTTGCCTGGGAAACTCATGGACAGAGGAGCCTGGTGGGCTACCGTCCATGGGGTCGCAGAGTCAGACACGACTCAGGAACTAAACAAGAAGAACAACTTTCTCGCAGCTTCTTACTACAGCCAACGGGGCCCTACATGATCTGTAACTTACTACCTCCTGCTCCTCATCTACTACTTTCCCCCTTGCTTGCTGCTCCACACTGACCTCTTTATTGTCCTTTGAACACACCAAGCTTGCTCCCTCCTCCAATGCAACAGTTTTGTTTTCTCTGCCTAGAATCCTCTTCTCCCAGATTCACACATGGCTGTCTCCTCGCTTCCCACTAAGTCTGCACAAATATTGCAACATCAGAAAGAACTTTCCTGTCAGCTCTGGATAAAGTAGCTCTTCCTCAGACTCCTGGGTACTCTCTATCTGTTGGAGCAAGCTTTATTTTTTCTCTCTAGCACCTTTTAATGCCTGGCATCTACTTATTTGTTCAATCACTGTCAGCCTGCCCCATCCATGCAATCAGGGAGCTTGTTCACTGCTATATTCCCAGACCAGGAACACCATCTGATATATAGTAGGTGTGCAATACATTTTGGTAAAATGAATGTTTCCCACCTGACAGCTTTGTCAACTGTTCTGCTACAAGCCTTACAGGGTCTGGTTGGCACCTGTGACCATTTTTGTTAACATCTTACCAAATACCCCATACTTCAAGGACCAGGTGGATAGGAGCTATAGGAAAGTTTTTTTCCCAGCCTGAAGAGAAATTGGGCAGAGGTTGTGGGAGAAAGATGTTTCTTTATAGTCCGCCTGCCATCCAAGGGTAGAAGATTCGTGAAAATCTTTTCGAGTATCACTGCCAAACAGGATGGAGGAAAAGGTAGAAATTTACTATCTTTACCAACTTAACTTGTCCCAAACAGTCCTTAGTTGATCTAGTTCAGAGAGAAGAGCCCTGAGATCATGAGCCATCCTTTTAGAGGCTGAATGATTTTTGTTTTTAAATTTACATTAAACATTTCCTTCCATTGGGCCATATATACCTGCTGTTGATGTAGACTTCACATGTCATGCATTACCTTTCTTGCTATAGTCACACCTGTATCAGAAAACAAAGTTTGCACCATTACAAATAATTTGAATGGTTATGTGTGTTTCGAAAACTATGGAAAATAACACTCAGGTTTAAAGCACAAGTAAACATAATGACTGCCTTGAGAAAGAGTATTCCTAACTGTAGCACAGTGACAAGTACACTTTTTAAAGCGTTGGTAGTTTAAGCCCTCTTCCCTATCCTCATCTCCCCCAGAGAGAGAGAGAGAGTATCCCTCATTTTTCCCACTTTCACTTACAGATATTTTCAAAAATTCCTAATATATTTAACTGAGGGCAGGACAGGACTTCTGACCTCAAAATTTATTTAAATTCTATTTTTAAATTATTTTCCAAGACACCATTGTGGAATCCTTTGTTGTCTCATAATTTTCTTCAGAGAAATTAGTCAAAAACTCAGGGGAACTCTTAGACTGGATTTACTGATGGATTTCCTACTTTGAGTCCTTTTCCCACCACCATTAAAGAAGGAAAGAAAAATCATTTCTCTGCAGTATTTTCCTGTCAGGAGCCCCTTCTTCCCCTTACTTTAAAACAGAAGTCCAGCTGCCAAAGGAAGAGGCTTAGAGATTTTGATGAATGTCAGTCTGTGAAATGCGCCTTGTCTCCAAGATGGCAAAGGATCAAATAAAAGATGTAGTCATTGAGGTAAAAGGAATAAAGACTGAGTTTGTAGTTACTCCTCTTCCTTCTCCTAATGGACTTCCCCCTGTCCTTTCTTTCATCTGTCTGCAGGTAGGGACTGAATGAGTTAGATGAGAATACAGGTAAATGAATGAATGAATGAACAAATGAAAGAATAAAGACAGGTATGCTTTAATATATCCTCTTACAGGCAGGCTCAGACCAAGGCCAGGATAATTTTTAAAGACATTTCTAAGCATGCTGAACCCAACAGGGTAGGGCAGCCTGCCCTTGCCTTCTAAACCACATTCTCAACCTACATTTGAAGGAGGAAATTCTCAAGGTGAAACTCCTTTCCCATATTCTGAAAATTAACTCCTCATCCAAACATGGGGTTTTATGCACATAGATGGCTTCTTATAAATCTTTACTTAGAAATTTTGCCCCTCTAGGTCATTCCCAGAATGAGATGAAGATAAAAGAAAATACTAGTAATTACCGATTCTTACTCATTTCTATTTTCTATGGATGAATACTATACCGGATAAAAGAGTCTCCAGAAAGGCTGACGAAAGTGCATCCTGAGGACCCAAATGCTCACACACTTCTCCCTTCCACCCCCACTTTCAAGTGAAAACATTAGAGAAAAAAATAGGGGAAGTTACATGAGTAAGTGTGTTAGTGCATGAGATCAACTGAAAACAAGGAATTCCCCTCTTGGACTTCAGTGGCCTAATTAAAACTCATAAAACACAAATGACTAAAACTGCTCCATCGATTTGCAAAATAAGCAGCAGAAAAAGTCAATTTTGTATTTCAATATTGAGAGGGCCAGGCCTGGAAGATATGACACTTTGCAGAACAGAGATGAGAAGACCATTTCTGAGACTTTCAGGTTCAGTCAACTTTTATTCTGCTTTCTGTCTGAAGTACTTACCATCTATACTAGTGACACCATTTGGATATAGATTTTGGTCCCTCAGCTTATCAGCTGAGTGGTCCTAAGCACATTCCTTTACCTCTCTGTGCCTTAGTGTCCTCATCTATGAAATGGTCATGAGAATTGCACCAATGGGTGGTCAAGAGAACTAAACAGGTCAATGTGGGCAGAGTCCTCATAACTGTGCCTACCCCAAACATTGGAAGTGTGCCAGAAATGGCAGCCACCATTATCATCACTGTTTCACTTCATCTGATGTGAAGAAAAACATACCATTTAGAATGGATCCATAGGCTTTGAGACTAAACTGAAGTCTGGTCCTAAAAGGATCTGGGAAGGAACTCAAGTGTGTGAAGCACCATCATTCCAGGAACCACCACATGTGCTTTATGTGTGTTCTCTTATGTCACAGTCCTGGGAGCTAAATCCACTCTCTGGGGCTTAGGGACAGAAATGGGAATCTGGCCCCTCACTCAGCCAGCAAGGGGCCAAGTAAGCTTAAAGCACAAGTCTATTTGCTTTCAAAACCTGGGTCGCTTAGGGAGCAAACACATCAATGGCTGCTGTGAACAGGTACCTTCTTGGGGTTACGGGAACCACCGTCACGTACTTGATATCCACTGGAAAGTGTTTGGATGCATGGAGATTTTTTTCAGGTAACCAGAACTTTGAAAGAATCTTGTAACATTTCACTGGGCCTGCACAAAATCACTCAGTTTCTCTCATTGTTCCGAACTCTAATCTCGCTTTATATATCTCACACAAATCCTAATTGAGAGACGTCAATGGGTTCTCACTTGAAAAGTCTGTGTCCATTTGCTTTAAGAAAGGTGGGAAGTCTCCGCCCACATCAGCCTGAAGGTGCCCGATCTCGTCTGATCTCGGAATAAAGGTGGGAAAACTAAGCTTTCTTCCACTACCACCAGCCATGGGCTTTCAGTAGAACAGGTGCTAAAGGAGAATTAAACTCTTCCAAGACAGAAAGGGAAGATGATTTAAAATAAAATCTTAGCTTGCTTTCCATAATCAATGACTCCATCTTCTACCTTAATCAGTTATATTTTGCTTTTACGCAAGTAATTATTTTGGTAGATTGACCATTTAAAAGAAAGCAACTAGCAACTGTTTTGCTATTAAAATATAGCTAAGAAAAACAGAAGGTCTTAATTATATTGACTTACAAGAGTATTTTATATTCAACTTTTATACTCATCTAATCTGTCCCTTTAAGAATTTAAAGAAAAAAATTTAAGAAAATCAACTCCATGAGAGCTCTAATGGTATATATATATATATATATATATATATATGACAACAGTACTTACAGTTAATAATATCTATGTATTTTTTAATTTTATATTTTAGACTATCCTAAATATTTTGGCATGTATAAACTAGAATAAATATAAGATTGAAAGACAATAGGTTACACAGTTGAGAATTTAAGAACTTGAGGCCGGAAGTGTCCAAAATTAAATCATTTACATCTTTTAATATGTAGAATGATTATTCTATATTAATTAAGAAAATTTTTTCAAAGAATAGCAAGTAGGCAAGTTTAAGATGTTTTCACTGGAATACATACAGTTCTCCAGTTCCTTATCTAAATTGAAAGTAGTTCATAAAATATAAAAGTAATTACTTCTCCTTAGTAATTTAAAATTGTCTTGATTTTTTAAATACTCAATGATTATATTCAAATTTGGCTAAGTTTCCTCTCTTGAATGAAGACATGGGTTCTCCAAATTTTGATTGCACAATCAAAACAGTTTAAGAAAAAGAAATTCTCATGGTTGCGAATATAAAAATGGTAACAGTCAGAAAAATCCACTGAGCAGAAAAAATTCCACTATTTCTAACAGTCTGAGACTGATAGGAGGAATGAGTTTGAGTAAGGACATCAAAGAGAAATAAATCTAGGACCCTTAGATTTGTTCCAAGATAACATAATTGCTAGTGCTTGACTGAAAGGCCAAACCAATAAATAAGCACAAATATAGCATGTCAGAGGTAAGTGCTCAGAGGGAAATTAAGCAAGCCAGTGGGATAGGGAAGTTGGGAAGTAGAGGGGGAGGTTGTTATCACCTTGGAATTAATTTTTAACACTAGAAACACAGAGGTATTGGAAGACACCTTTCTTTGAGAAGTATTGTTCAAAGCATCCTTTTGTGGATACAGGGTCCTGCAGCTCAAGGTCCATAGGGACCCGTGCTGTGTCCAGTGTGGCTCCCATGCCAAGGAGCTCATTCCCTCTGAGGTAATCCATGCCCTTCTCAGAGCCCAGACCTCCTGCTGGATTAAGGGCCCAAGAAATGTCTCCAAAAAGACTTTTCCCACTATTCAAGATCATTTCCTTGGGGGTGGAGGAAAGAGTTATTCTGTGCATCTCCATTTTTCAAGATAAAGAAGTCAGGCTGACTGCTGATGGAGCACCTATTGGGAAGCCTGTAATGAGATGAAGAGCCTCTCAGAGCCCTGGAATGCCCACCCTTCCACGCAGGAAAACCATTCCACAGCAGGCCCTTGGTAATGACCATGATGGTGATGTCATTAGCTGCCAATGATACCAGGCGCGGGGTGACCAGGAATAAACACCTAAAACGCCCCTGTAACTCACTGGAGAGGTCCAGTGCCATATCTTTAGGCCTCCCACATACCTGAAGTAGATTCATTAAGAGCAGACTGCAGCTAGACTGCTTGCGTTCCGATCCTGGCTCTAATCACTTCCTGGCTGGGACACTTTGGGTAAGTTGCTTCCCCTTGTTTCTCCACGTAAAGTGGGAATAACAGCCCTATCGGCTCTCTTCAGTTTTTGTGAGGATTACATTAGTTAATAGGTGAAAGCGTTTTACACCAAGACACATCTACTGAGCATCTGCCATGTGCCAGACACTGTTCTAGATGCCAGTGCCTGGCATATAATGTGAGCTCAATATATATCAGTAATGAGAAGTCTACAAACTCTTATCTGACTCTCAGACTGATTATGATGATGGTGAATTTAAACCCCAGTACTTCACGACCAAACACATTAATAATTTCTACAGTAAAACATACGAACATTATACTAAGTAGGATAAACAAAGACTATAAATAGCTTCATGCCAGTTTAGGTCAGGATTTGCTACCAAAATTTTTACATTCAAATTTTTTGCTTGTCAGATGTTTTTGGATTTCAGAAGCAACGGTGGACCTATATAGTAAGTAAGGGGCAAAACCCATTGAAGTCTGCTTTTCCTTTCTAACTTCCGGATATGCTGTGTGTGAAAGTGTTAGTTGTTCAGTTATGTCTGACACTGTGCAACCCTATGGACTGTAGCTCACCAGGCTCCATTTAGAAACAAAGACCTGGGAACTAGGTATGCTCATTGCTACCAAGGTGTCACTGCTTCTGTGTTCTGTCAGTAGATAAAGCTGGGCCATATGTGTTTGCATGCACTGTGCTGTGCTTAGTCACTCAGTCGTGACCGACTCTTTGTGATTCCATGGATTGTAGCCCACCAGGCTCCTTTGTCCCTGGGATTCTCCAGGCAAGAATACTGGAGTGGGTTGCCATTCCATTTTCCAGGGGATCTTCCCAACCCAAGGATCGAACCCAGGTCTGGACATGCTAATGACCGAATAAATAGTCAAAACCATTTAGGAGCAGAAAATAGGAAGCCCTTCAGGCATGGGAAATCCACAACTGCACAATTAATCTATGCTAAATATAATTCAGGAAATCAGTCCAGAATATTCATTGGAAGGACTGATGCTGAAGCTGAAACTCCAATACTTTGGCCACCTGATGCGAAGAACTGAGTCATTTGAAGAGACCCTGATGCTGGGAAAGATTGAGGGCAGGAGGAGAAGGGGATGACAGAGGATGAGATGGTTGGATGGCATCACCGACTCAACAGTCCTGAGTTTGAGTGGACTCTGGGAGTTGGTGATGGACAGGGAGGCCTGGCGTGCTGCGATTCATGGGGCTGCAGAGAGTTGGACATGACTGAGCGACTGAACTGAACTGAACTGAAATATAATCTAAACAATCCTTCACCCCTCCAATAGAGTGTGCCATAAACTTCTCTGTCAACCAATTTATTTCCACAAACGACATGTCTTGGGTTTAGGTTAATATACTTAAATTGTACACTATTTTAATAGTACAACCCTATCTTTCCTATGGAAAAAGGACAAGCTATTAAATGATTTTAAAAACTGACTTAAAAACATAGACCTTCAAAGAATACAGGATGCTCTGTAGTTAGTCTAGGGGAAACGAATAAATGTTACACCAAAGAGGTGAACTATCTTGCTACCAAAAGAATTTTCTCCACATTGCACTTGAAGAAATATTTGCAGCTCTTGAAGAGCTATACAATAACTGGTTCAAGATGTTCACACTGCTGGTCAGCACTGGATAAAGGATTTGCACAAATGCATGGAAACCGGCTTCTCTTGCCTCTTTGTTACCCCCATATGTTGTTATTTATCCTCCCCAACTTCTCTGACCCCTTTCCACTTATTTTATACTCAAGTATTGCTTTGTTCAAGACTTCTGTTTACCACTCCCATGGCGATCGGTACACAAAGGCAAGTCAGGAAGACATGGAACGAACAGAGATACTTACGTTGCTTCATGGTTTTTTCCCCTTCTCATTATCCTCCTACTCAGTGAGACTGTAGTGGGAGGTCTGAATGACATTTGCAAACCGAGAACCTAAAGTTACATTTCAACACCCAGCCCCTCAGTTGTCATAGGAACACTATGAGGCTTATCTAGGTTCTGACAAACAGTCACTTGTTCTGCTAGTGATTAAAGTTCCCCCTTCCAATCCAATATATACACACATACATATCCATACCTCATAACATTTAGTTGGGTAAAACTGTATACCACACCAAAAATGTAAAATACAAGCCCAAAGGGAAAGAGCTTATATCCTGGATTTGCAAATATCAATACTATTTGAGAGAAACTATTTCTAAGTCTGTCCCTTGACCTGAGTCCCTTCAGTTTACAACTTTACATACCCACATAGAGACATGTGTGTACCATTAATATCTTTTAACAAGATATACAAAAATTTTAATACTCTCCATAATCCCAGCAGAGAATTCAGGGCAATGCTGTTATTTATTTTACATGTATTTTTTAAAATTAATAAATGCTAACAGAGAAGAGCACACAGAACTAAAAAACATGAAGATTTAAAGAAATGCTTCTGAATATACTTTCTAGCATTTACTGTTTCAACCTGCTTCTGTCATATTTTTGTCATTCAAAACAATGGCTTCTAAATGAATGAGTAAAACCTAAAAATTATATAGAAGCTTCCTTTCCATTAAGCACAGCAGTATTTAGACAGATTATTAAATCATCATGTTTTTCCCAAGTATTTACATGAAATACAGAGCTGAAAATAATTGTGAATCACTAAACACAAGCTAGCAGTCAGATATAAATTACCTGTAAATATCTTAATGTCTTGTCACCACTCCTCTGGCTCCAAGACTTTGAAACCTACAAATCCATGTACTTCAAGAAAAAAAGTAGCATTTTTCCATATCCTCAACCACACTTTAATTAAGTCAAGTAAGCTGTAATATTACCAAGTTCGGATCACCAGTCTGATTTATTGGAAGACCTGCCCTTAATGACCATGCTTACCTTGCTTTTTATCTATTTCTTTGAAAATAAATACTTCTACAGAAGTCTTGAGAGCTACTAGTCTGAGAAAAATGATCTTAAAAACTCTTAAAGTATAAGCAGGAAAAAAAAAAGACCAATTAACAGATCCCACTAGATTCATCTTTCTCCCTTCCACTCTCACCTCACTCTAGTGCCAACAAGAGAAACTGTAGAACTGCTATCCTGCTTTTTATTATACATTTCCCCCCTTTGAGTTAAAGATTTCAAAATTTTGAAAGTGAAAACCCAAAGTCAGGAATGCAGATTCAATTTTCATTTTGAAATAAGGTATTTTTGAGAAGTAAATTAATAATATTGTATTCTCTATAACCCCAAACTTACAAGTCTGTCACTAATAGTTTTATTATACATATTCGGATTCATAAAGGGAGACCACCAAAATAACCTACACGTTTACTGGCAGTTAAAGGACTAAATATTTTTCCACCTGATTCTATAAGTGGACATCACATGATTACTTCCATTGACCAATAAGAAACTGGTAAAATCAGAGAGCCACCAACCATTCTGGATTTATTTTCTTATTTTATTCAACTTTTCCAACAGTCATCCTTAAGAAGCCAAATCAAGAAATCAGACATTCATGCTTAATGTAAAATTGTGTTTCCTTATGGTTCATGAACAAGAAACTATTGTATATAATACAGTTATTCAAAATAATACAGTTATTCAAAGTATTATTGTATTTCTCTGGAAACTTAAACATAAGGGCCACTCAGGTTTAAGATTAGAAAAGTGAATTTGAGGTTTCAGAGGGAGACACAGGCACACCAGTAAGAACTGCTAATCATGATTTCTCAAAACGTCTCTCAAAAATAAACCATATAGAAATAACCAAAAAAAAAAAAAAAAAAAAAGAAATAACCACCCTTTCACTGTATTAACGTAATCAAATGGAACAGTCTTAAAATTCATGACACAAATGTAAAAAAAAAAATCTATTACCATTTGCCCTTCATAATCAATAGGAAATTTTTTGAATGCATTACTTAAACTTTAATTTTATAGAATTCTAACTAAATTCTGGACATTCTGGGGTAGAAGGATGAAAAGGAGGGCAAGTTGACTAATTCTGAAAGCATCTCTTCAAGTATCTATCACATATACTGTTCAGACTAAATGGAAATCTATATCCATGGAATGCTAATGCCACAATTCTACCAAAGAACTCGTTTTTATTTTCTTTTCCCTCATATTTGGCTAAACTGGTAATACTCAGCTCATCTTTGTTAATTACCTGGCTTCTTCTCAGTCTTTATGCTATATTCTCGAGCTGTTCCTTTTTAGAATTCCTCACTCTGTTTATATGTTCTTTAGTTCAACACAGTTGTTAGGGGTCTGTGAACAATTTTACAATTCCCACACACAGCATATGATATCTATTAGGGAGCAATGCCACTTTTCACTTACCAATTCTGGATAAAGCAGTATTTCCTGGTGACAGAATGCTGCTGCTTCCGTTCGCTAAAACTCCCTCTTCACAGCTTGATAAATCTGATTAGAAAATGTCTTTGTTCCAGATCACACGAGGCGCTTTTTTCCTATGAAAGTTTTCTAAAGAGTTATCTGCATTTCATTCCTGTGACAAAACGAATAAGAACAAGGGGGTGGGGGTTGGGGGGGAACAGGGAGTAAGTCCACACAAGTTCCTGGCAAAGATTTTTTTAGCTGCATTTTTCTGAGTTTAATCAGTAAGCTACATTAAAGTGACAGTTACCAGTTCAGGGAGCCAGAGTTTGATCAAGGCAGCCACAACCAATTTGGGTGTCTTCCAATGATGTGCAGACCCCAAGGAAGTGGTCCCTTGGTCATCTATCATATGTGGCTGAATCACTGGACACCCATTGCCACCCCCTCGCCTCCCTTCCCACCCCGGCCCCTGTTGAGCAGCAGCCCAGGCAGGAGAGTGACTGGTCGCCCAAAGCGGGACTTCTTATAGGGACCCGCCAATTAGCTGCTGACCAATCGCAGGCAGCACCTAGTACCTAAGTCACATGACAGGGCAGTCCCTATGACTGCAGGATTTCTGAATTACTGGGGTTACACAAAGGACACTCATTCAGGAAAAGAGGGGGAAAAAAAAGCCATAAGCCGAAACAGAAAACGCCCAGGCTGTGACAACTCCGGCTTTAAAATAGGGAACACCCGAGCCTCACACAGACAGACAAAAAGCTACCACCAAGCCAGGATGGAAATCAGAGGAGTGCCTGGCACATATTAAAAAATAATCCCCAAGCCGAGGCTGAGTTTACAAACCCACTTCAGCTATAAATCTACTCCTCCTTTCCCCTTCCTCTTCAGTCTCCCCAACAATTTTGCATTCTTAACTTCTTTATTCTAAAAAGCTCCGGTGAGCCTCCACACAGCGGCTGGAGGAAAAATGGGTGAGACACAAGAGCCCCCGCTCTTTTCAGCCCTTCCAAATACCACTAAAGGAGATTCAAAGTCTGCTGTGAAAAAGTTTCTTAAACAAAATACATTTATCTCAAAATGGTTGCATAGTTCAGAGAAAATTAAACACAGTCAGGACCAATTTGTACCGTAAAGACCAAATTATCAGTCTCCCCCCACCCCTTTCTTTCTCCACTCTCTCTCATGTAATCATTTTGGACTGTTCACATTGAGAACATTCTCGTTAAGTAAATGAGCCCCCCGCTTAGTGAGCCAGCTACTAATTTATCTAACACCCCCAATGTAGTTCTCAATTATTTTTTATATCCTAGGAAACATTCAACTGTGGACACCCTACCATTTCATTATCCCCCACCCAAAATGGTACTTACATTTGTTCTTTGTTTGGGTCTGTCCGATTTCTCCCTCTCCCCTAGACATCTGAAGCCAAAATATGGACATAGCTTCAACCTTCAAACCTAAAAGACCCTATTTTGATCATGCAAGGCTGCAAAAGCTCTGTCTCCGAGGCAAGCCGGGAACACTGTGCTGCTTGCCATTCCCAATTTATGGAAGGAAGCGTATGTCAAACAAACCAGGTGATGACTCAGACTGCCTCCCCCAGCCACGTTTTCCCTAGAATGGGAGGGTAGCGTAAGTGCAGCCCATTTGGATGTGACTCAGTTTTATTAGACTGGTGATTGTAGTTAATCTGACAAGCTCACATTTTTTTTCTTTTATAACTTGTACATTTCAGGACCACAAGGCAGATTATAAATGGTTTCAAAGAACTGGATCATGTAAAGGAGAAAGCTGCAAGATTATTTTGAAGGTATGGTGAGGCTCTGGTTCTAGTCCCAAATATTTAAACCATCCTAATTATTTGTTGAAAATTTTGCAACTGAGGCAACTGAACGTTTGAGTTCACATGAACAGCAGTAAACAGGTTTTATAATTTTAGTCTACTGGAGGCTTTTATCATGGAGGACTAGGACTCTTTTGTCCTGTGGATCCAAGTTTAAGTCTGTAAGTCTGCAGCCCACGTGGCATGTTCTTTCGGAAGTGGTCAGGGGCATGGGAGCCATGTTGCAACTTTCACTTTTGCCTTTACTACAGTTCACATTCTAATCTGAGCCACTCACACACAAGCACATATGCAATATAACCACATCTCTCTCTCTCACACACACACACACACACAAGCATCTGTACTGTTCTTAAATCCCAACCTGCCTACAAGCTGCAAAATAAAAACCCGAAAATCTTCCAATGTCATCTGAGAAAATTCTGATTAAATACATTGGCATGCCTGAAAGTCTTCCTCTTCAGCAAAAAAAAAAAAAAAAAAAGTTTACTACCAAGATGGGGGTGGGATTACATGGAATAAATTGTTCCCAGGTATTACACAGACAGGAAGAATGCAGTAATAAGGAGTCCAAGTCCCCACACAAAAAATCTGGAAGCCTTGGTCTGAGCAGTTTAACTTCAGTTATCTCCTTTCAGCATACTTCCTTTAACCCTGACAGAGTTAGCAACTGCTCTGACCAAGGCTTGACATGCATTGCTGATTATGCCTTGATGGAGAACTAATTTTGTTATAATATAAAAAAATACAGTCTATTTCTATAATATATCAAAATGTTCAAATATCTCATTTTCAAATTGGTAGAGGAAGGCAGAGAAAAGGTATATACCCTGTAAATCCAGTTGATTTAGGAGCTGACTATTCGCATTACAGAAAGAGTCCCTGTACTCTTTTACTGGAATAAATCCCACACTAAATGTATAGATAGAACTGACTTTCTGAAGTTAAATCCACACAAAACAATTTAGAAGTACATTGCCAAATTGTACTTTTGAAACCTTTCTATTTTAACTATGTGCACATATTTCTCATTTGGTTCTTAAAACTTACATTTCCATAGGGATGTATTAATCTAGCCACTGACTTTTTTTTGAGTAAAATTTTATTGGTTTAAAGAAAGTTATCTTCCTATAATATATAAAGACCATAAAATCTATAATTACACAGTTTTCAATGGAAATAAACACAGACTATGAAAACAGCATATTAATAGAATCGAATGCCTAAAATTTGGACATCTAAAAGAATTCATAGCATATTTTTAAAGCCTAGAGCCAGACTTGCTAAGGTTTGAATGCTGGCTCTGCTGATACCTAGCTGTGATACCTGGGTTAAAAATACATGTACAAGTGGAGGACAATGCCTGACAGATAGTATGTACTATGTAAGGATTGGCTGTTTTGTTATCATTGTCATCCAATCTCTGCGCTTTAACAGCCCTCTACGCACCATCATTTTAGAGTAATACATAGTCATTTTAACATTTCTGCATGAGAAAAATACAATTCCATAACTTTTCTTAAAAGAATCACTTGACAAACACCTAGCCAATCCATATTTTCCTCCCAAAGTTTCAGTGATTTTAATACTTGTCTGGTTTTACATTTGACATCTGCTGGGGCCTTTCTGTCCAAACTTCTTGGAGTTTCCAAAAGCCAGTGCAGAATCGGGCTAGGATCTGCTGGGGAGGACATTCAAGAAGAATTTCCATTCCAGTCAGCCCAGATGGGTCAAGACATGGAAACTCATCAGCTGGCCAGGAAAGAAGGTGAATGGGTCAAAGACTGGGGGAAATACTACAGTCCTGTGGGCGTGGAGCACCACCCTTGGCATCAAAAAGGGGCCCCCAAACAGAGGCATAAGGAAGTGGTTTCAGACCCAGGAAAAAGAGATTCACTGTTTATTCTCTCCACAGGGTCATGACATAAGACTCCACCATAGTTACCCTCAGGGAAAACCAAGGAGTGAGGGTGTGTGGGGGGTTCAAAAAGAAACCTCAGCATGCACTCTCTCCCATGCTGTCTTTTATTAAGGAATTTCATTTCTTAAAGGAGAAAACTACATGGATTTCCATCTGAAAACTCTGTGAAGAAATTTAAGCATCCCACAAACCCTCCAGTAACAAAGCTAATCGTTTCCAGCCAGCATAGAACATATTTGAAGAATGATAAAATGGACAGCAACCAGACATCGCTGAGATGCAGGCAAGTTTTATAAATATGGAACTCCTCAAATATGGTGCTCGGCACTGCTCTGGGGGAAAAGAGAAATAATTCTATGTTTTGTTGGAGGGCAAGCAACTGCTTAGACTTGTCTTTATCCGGGCAGTGTTTCTGAGACAGATGGTAACAGAATGGGGGGAAAGCCAGCAAAAATGGAGAGAAGGTGATTAGGATTACAAATGAGTGTTTGGGGAAGGTTTGATTCCATTCCCCTCCATGCAGGAAGACACACAGAGACCTGATTCAACAGTTTAGTTAAAGCCAGGTTTGGAGCTTGGGCACAGAGCTTCCTCTTGGTCACCGCTCCTGTCTCCAGGCAATCTCTGAAATACCAAATGATCCAACTGTGTCAGATTCCCACAAACCGGAACTACAGATCAGGATGCAGTCAGACAGCCTGAGTTCTAATACTGGATCTGGGACTATAACCTGTGGGGACTTAGGAAAGTGACTTCCTTTTTCTCACAGCTTTGGTTTCATCTGGAGAATGGGAATAACTGAGAAAATATGAGGAAGGAACAGAAATCACTGCATCCATAATATGTGCCATAATCATCAGCTCACTAAAGGGGAGCTTATCACCCCCAGTACCAATCTTCCAGCTCCTCCGGGATGGGAGGGAACTCAACAGTCTTAAGGCTTCTAAGTCACACTGTTCATTTGAAGGCTGACAAAATGACTTTCTCACTTATGTTTTACAATGATCAAACATCTTTAGATTCATGTTGATATCTGGCAGAAACCAACACAATACTGTAAAGCAATTATCCTTCAATTAAAAATAAGTAAGAAATTAAAAATAAATATTTGGGATAAATAACAAGGACCTACTGGATAGCACAGGGAACTATATATTCTATGTCCTGTGATAAGCCATAATGGAAAAGAATATAAAAAAAGAATGCATATATACATGCATAACTGAATTACTTTACAGCAGAAATTAATACAACCTTGTAAATGAACTACTTCAATTTAGAAAAATCTTTGGATAATGGCTAGATTCACTTTTTGATTATAGCAAAGTAATATACTTCAAGATGAGAGGATCAGTTTTATATCCAGTGTATATAAAATTGCCAAAATAAGAAGATGTTCATAGATGCCTGTCTATGTGGCTATGTGTCTACCTCTACTAACATGCACGTGAACTATGTCTAGAATTATATAAGACACTCTTAACATTTCTTTATGAGAGTTGCCCTTTGTTCCATGCTTTTCCTATTATATAAGCAGCCACTCTGCCCGTCTTCCTGCAATGATTTCAGATCTAAGCAGTACACTTTGCTCAGAAAAGTTTTCATTAGTTGTCTTCTTTTCCCCACCCATTTTAAAGAATGAACTGACTCAGTTTTTGATGGCAACGCCACTGGGTGGGAGTGAATATGGGAGTGGGCAGGGTGGGAGAAAGGGGGGAGGAGGAGGGGGAGGTGGGGGTAAGAGCCAAGAGCTGAATCACAGCCATGTGAGTAATCTTAGGCTTTTTTTTCCTCTTCCTAAGGGTATGAATCAAATTAAGCTTGTTTTGCTGTGGGTGAAGGAAGAGGAATATAATAGCATGAATCAGAGCAATTATCAAATATGTGGCACTCACTAAAAATTAATTACAATCACTGCTTTCTCTCACATGTCTACCAGAAGATGCCGGAGAGCTTTTGCTAATCAATATAATCCTTTACAAAATTTCTCAAGAGTTTGAACTTGATTCTCACCCTCTTCCCTTGAAAAATTTCCTTTTACACATGCATTGCAGACACAGGAATTATTTCGGAGCTTCTGTGAGATAATCTTTGGCCCTTAGAGATAAGTGTGAAAAAAACGTGGCTAATACTGGGGAGAGACCAGGTTACACATTATCGAGCCATGAGGGCTGGAAGCAAAATTCTGAGTTTATGAAAACAATCGCTCAGACGTGAGTTTAACCTTTCAAGAGCACACTGATGGGAAGGCTGTAAGCAACAACAAACCTGTGGAGCAAAGTGGGCATTCCTTTCATAATACTAGTTTTTGGTGAGAAAAGGGTTGTCATATGAAACTTCCAAACTGTACTATGCTGGAATAAGTGGATCCTCATCCTTGTAAGAATTTATTAGGAGTGATATGGAGAAGAAGGCGGATGGAAACATATGAAATCAGGTTGCTTTTTTTTTTTTAATTTACATGGAGAGTAAGGACATAGCTCAGCTATTTACAGTCAGGGTGCATATCTAACCAGACTTACAGGAAAGGCACTTCCTTTTCTGCCATATTTTTAACCCAATCTGTTTAGTAATTTGTGGAATATAAATATTACCATGGGGAAAATTGCCTACTTAAAAAAAAAAGGCTCCAGTGATCGAATATGTCCTATTCCAGGGCAGGTCTATGCTTTAGGAAATCAAGAGGGCATATTTTGAACTTTCCTGACAAATTTACATATTTTCCTACACCAATGAGCTAAAATGCATTGTCCCTTTGGGTTATCTATCCATGGTGGGTTTATTTTTTTCCCTTTTAAACACAGGTATGGACATTCTGTAGATAGGCAAAAGTTCCCAATGGATTTAGGACCTTTACAGAATATTCCACACACAGGAGCTCAAGGAGAGCAGTGTCTTTATCACACTGTCAAGTTTTCCAAAGTTCATTTCTATTTATGGGACAGTGTTTTTGTTCTAGCACAACCTTTCATAAGGTCACCAAATAAAATCTTTCAGGACCACTCTGAATAGGCAAAAGCTTTTATTAATAACTTTTCCATGTCTATGTGTTTCTCAATTTGGAAATTTTCATCTATAATGATAAGCTCTTTAGGGATCACAGTTGGTATGCCCAGTTTTACATATCTCCAAATCTGCTTATATAAAGGAACATTTTAGAGATTTTATTCAAGGTTTATTTACATATCTACAAAAATATATCAACACTGGGTCAATATAAACTGAGCTAGATTGGTTTTCAGACTTGGTGACTTGGCTCTCTACTCCCCTGCCTTCAAGTTCCTTGCCACCTGACTCCAGTCAAGCTCACTATGTCGCAGTATTTGACTTTCAAGTCAGTACTGTTCCTAATTAAAAGCTTTAGTTTCTTATGAAGCAGAAATAATATTCCCAAATCTAGTTTTCTCACACCCTGACCTGTGTCTATTGCAAGGGAAAAAGTGTCCATAAACTGCCAAGTCATATTTTAGTCCTCTCTCTTTAAATGATCTAAATAGTAATTGATCAAGGCTTCTCTGATGGCTCAAGTGGTAAAGAATCTGCCTGCAATGCAGGAGACACTTGAGACACAGGTTTGATCCCTGAGACAGGAAGATCCCCTGGAGGAGTAAACAGTAACCCACTCCAGTATTCTTGCCTGGAGAATCCCATGGACAGAGGAGCCTGGCAGGCTATAATCCATGGGGTCACAAAAAGTCAGACATGACTGAGTGACTAAACACACACAGTAATTGCAGGAGAAGACACTGAAAATAGGCTTATTAATTCTCAGAGTTTCAGTCCTCTGAAAAGAAGAGTCCTTGAAGTACTCTGCATGGGTTTTTTCTGCTTCCTAATATACCAAAATGTTTGGGGTGAGACTGGGGATGGGGTGGTTACTATTCTGACGTTTTCCATGGAAAGAAACAGAATTTTCAAAGGCATAATTGATGCTAAGTGTAAGTGAACTTAAGACTTTGTAAATCAATCACCAACTATACTGACGTGACCTGGTTCTCATCTAACAATAGGGAAGAAAAACGAAAAACAGCACTGAAATAAACTTGGAAGTCAGGCATCCAGGCAAGGTCAGGGGTGGGGGTGGAGGTGGAGGTGAAGGTGCTGGTGGTGGTCTTGGCTGGGAGGTGATAAGGTCACAGAGTCAGTGAGGCAGAAAACAGGAAGTGAGTAGGAGGCTCAGGCTGGGGAGAAGGAGGTGTTGGGACCCCTTAAAATGCAGACCACCCCCTAGCTTGTGAAAGAGGAACAAATAATAGACATGGGACAGAGAAACAAGAAAAGGAGGACACCGTTTCATGTGAAAAGCATGATTTTAATAGTGAGCTTTTGTTTCCAATCTAGTACTAAATCCCCTTTGTCATTATTTTTCCAAAAATGTATCTCTCAGCTCTCTCTAATTTATCTGATCCATCATCATCCTCTCTCCAGGATGTGGCCAAGCTCTCAAAAAACTGCAGCCTGTGAAGGAGCTGTAAGCAGGGTAATGAGGGAAACTGCTTAAACTACTCCAGTATTAAAGGATTGAGGCTGATTAAGCAGAAGGAAGGAGAGAAAGCGCTAAAGTAACTGTCTGTGGTGTGATGTGTCCGTAAAAAAAAAAAAAAAAAAGCCTTACCATATGGAAACTGGAAGGAAGACCTAAGCAGAAAGAGGCCTTCAGAAGAGCCGACTAGGAACCTATCAGGGATGGTAAAGGGGAAGTCACCTTACTTAACCAGTGGTTGACCAGAAGTCCCTTCCGACTGATTCTAGAACTCCAAGTTGTTCTTTTAAGAGTTTTATAGAGCATTTTAAATTGCTTTAAAACAATTTCCGTAAAAGAAACCTTGCACTGAAAATAAAGCAAATTAATGATGACCTTCTCTGTTGGAGAGTTTTAGCTCACAAATTAATTTAACCTGATGACTTCCTCTACGAGGTAACCATCAATGTATGACTCTCTCTAGAACATGGCTCCTCCGATCTCACCTCCTGTGACCAGGAACACTCCTTAAGTGGTTGTACAGTATGACAAAGCTACTTTTCCTCTCTTTTCCTTCCCCAGCAGGTCATTGGAAGAGTGCAAGATGATCCGTTAAAAACTGTGGCTGTGCATTAAAAAGAATTGAAATAATGCCATTTACAGCAACATTGATGGACCTGGAGATTCTCATAGTAAATTAAGTAAGTTAGAGAAAGACAACTATCACATGATCTCACTTATATTCAGAATCTAAAACAATGACACAAATGAATTTATTTACAAAACAGAAACAGACTCACAGACTTAAGAGAATGAACTTATGGTTCTGGGGCTGGGGGGAAGGTTAAGAGAAAGGAATAGATTGGGAGTTTGGGACTGACGTGTACACACAGATATACTTAAATAACCAACGAGGACCTACTGTATAGCACAGGGAACTCTACTCAATATTCTGTAAATATCTAAATGGGAAAAGAATTTGAAAAAGAATGGGTATATGTATACATATAACTGAATCACTTTGCTGTACACTTGAAAAATAACACAACACTGTTAATTAACTATACTCCAATATAAAATAAAAACAAATTTTTTAAACTGTAGCTATGCTATGGTTATGATAACTGAGATGTCACCATGGTGGGAAGTTAGGTGATAGTCACTCAGAACCCTCTCTCTATTATTTTTCTATCTTCTTGGGAGCTTGTAATTAATTCAAATGAAAAAGCTGAAAACCAGAAACATGCAAGTGTCTGAAAAAATTTATCTTCAAACCAATCATAACCAACCAAAGTCAAATTTCATTTCTGGATAATTGTTCCCAATGATGCTAGCTCTCTACTTAATGCTGGAGAAAAAACATTCAGGGGGAAAATCAAGAAACCAAAACACAAGTTTCTAGCCAAGCTTCTCCCTTTTTGTTTAATGTATATGGAAGAGTAAATTTGGCATCATAAAATCTAAAATGTAAACTAATAACTATAAATGACAAAAGAAAGAAAAATTCGTTTTGTAAATTTAAGATCTAGAAAACAGACCCACTCTATTTCATCCAACCTGACATGCCATTGATTGTAAGACACTCAATTCTTCTATGCATTATTAGGTAAGAAACAAACTTTGTCAATTAACTATGACACAATCCCTTAAACATAGTCCTGAGTGACAGTCAAACTAGCTTTTCATTGCTTTGTTCTGTGAGGTTTGGAGATTTCTCTTGCCTTCAGTTACACTGCTTGGCGTGTAACTGGCAGTCCTCCTGCATGTATCTCAGCAACAAATAACACAGCTTCAACTACTTGTATTTTCCTAGTTGTTGCTTTGAAAGAAAATGTGGGATTTCAGTCATTTATCCAACAATGAACATTTGCTTCACTAATATCAAATTTACTCCCCGCTGTTCTGGGTACACAATAACATTTTGTTTCAGTGCCAATAACATTTTATTTTATTAAGTGTAACCTCCCTTTTGAGGCATGGTTGATGTGTAAGTTTCTGGTGTACAGCACAGTGATTCACAATATTAAAGGTTATACTCCATTTATAGTTATTTTAAAATACTGGCCATATTCCCTGTGCTGTACAATGTATCCCTGTAGCTTATTTATTTTATACGAAGTAGTTTTTACCTCCTAATTCTCTACCTCTATGTTGCCCCTCTCCCCTGTCCTTCTCCCCACTAGTAAACACTAGTCCTCTATATTGGTGAGTCTATTTCCTTTTGTTATACTCACTAGTTTGTTGTATTTTTTAGATTCCACATATATCACTGTATGTGATAACAAACAGCATTTGTCTTCCTCTGACTTACTTCTCTTAGTATGATAATCTCTAGGTCCATCCATGTTGCTACAGATGGCACTATCTCATTCTTTTTTATGACTGAGCAGTATTCCATTGTACATCTTTATGCATTCATCTGAAGGACAATAAGTGTACTCTTATTGAAAGTGCATCAAATGATAGGTACTCTCAGCCATATATAGAGCCAGTAATATACAAGACAACTCAACTAAGCTGTTGGCCATGTGAACAGCTATGGCCAACTTTGTAAATGCGTGGGCCACAGCAACTGCATCATAACCTCTGCATGGCAGATGGCACGTGGGACAGACTGTCCATTCTAATAAGTATCCCAGTTTTAGAAACAGTCAAATATGAAGGATAGGTAGAGGTGGTCTCTTAGAACACATAAAATTTCGTAGATGCTGTAGGTCTCCTTCCAGCCTGGGAAAATCCTCATTTCCCATAGCCTGTTTCTGACCACCTTGTTCAAATGATTAATTCACTTGCTCATTAAAAAAAAAAAAAAACTTATTGAGTACTCAACTTCCATGTACTGGGCTAGGTTCAAGGGATAGCAATTAACATGAGACAAAGTCTCTGACCTCGTGGAGTTTCCAGTCCAGAGGAGAAGGACAGACAATCAAATAAATGCAAAATATGCCAGTAGGTGATGTGATCTCTGGTAGGATACAGAGGACCAACAATCCTGGGATGCAGGTGGGGGTGGGAGTGTGTGGGTGACTCTTATTTTGTTTAGGGTCATCAGTGAATAAAGTCCCTTCGGATCAAGCAGGCATTTGAACAAAGTTCTGAGGAAAGGGAGGAAGTGGGTTCCATGGAAACCTAGGCAACAAACGAGAGGGCAAGGCAGAGGAGATATAGGATTATACGTGGTCAGTTAAGGGATAGCAAAGAGGCCATGGCGCTACAGCAGAATGGGCAAGGGAGAAAGAAGGAGATGACACTGATTCGGTTGAGCAGGAATGAGGGGAGCAGATGACATAGAGCTTTCTAGGCCATTATCTTTCAAGGACTATGGTCTTTACTCTAAGAAAAATAAATACCTAGGAGGCTTTTGATCGGGAAGAGTGGAAAGATCGAAGAGGTACCACCTGAGGCAAGGATGGAACAGAATGCTTAGTTGATTAACCCAGATGAGATGCCAGTGGCCTGGCCTAAGTGATATCGGTGGGAGATAAAGGTGACTGGTCAGATTCTGGATACATTTTAAAGGAAGAGCAGACAGGATTTGCTGATGGGGGCGTGCATGCTAAGTCACTTCAGTCGTGTCTGACTCTTTTCGACCCTATGGACTGTAGCCCACCAGATTCCTCTGTCTATGGCATTCTCCAAGAACGCTGGAGTGGGTTGCCATGCCCTCCTCCAGAGGGTCTTCCTGATCTAGGGATTGAATCCAGGTCTCTCACATTGCAGGAGGATTCTTTACTGTCTGAGCCACCAGGGAAGCCCACTGATGGGGGATATAAGCTAAAGAAAGAAGTCACTGACTACTCCAGGGTTTCTGGCCTGGACAGCTGAAAGAACAAAACTGCTATTTCCCCAAAAGAGGCAGGCTGGGTATGGCTGGGGTTAGGGAGGTGTGTAGAGGAGGATGAAGAGTTGGGTTTTAGATATGCTAGGTTTGAGATGCCAAGTAGACATCCAAGCAGAAATGAATCTGAAATTGAGTGAAGAGTTCCAAGATGAAATCATTAGCGTTTAAGTGGTATTGAAAGCCAAGAGATTAATTTGACTTTGGGAGTGAGGACAGATAGAGAAGTGGTAGGAGAACTGAGGCACTTGAATAAGAAGAGGTTGGAGTGATGCCAGGATTCAGCAAGGAAGACTGGCAAGGAGCACCCTCTGGGAAGGCAGAGCATCAAGTGTGGCCTCAAGGAAGCCAAGGGAAGGAAACAATTTCAAGGAAGATGGCAGGAGCAGCTGGGTCAAATCCTGCTGGGAAGCTGAATAAGATAAGGACTGGGGACTCACCAGTGAATTTGAAATGCAGAGGTCTGGGAGTGCTTGATGGGAGCCATTTTGGGGGTACAGTGGGTAGGGACACGAAGTGTAATTGGAGTGGAGACAATGGAGCATGGAAAGAGAGGTATTTGCAGCAGTAAATAAAGACAACACTTTCAAAGAGAAATGGCACAGTGGCTGGAAGGGGATGTGTGCGTGTGTGCTCAGTTGTGTGCTCAGCAACACTGATCACCCCAATTAGAGGTACTAGCTGTGTAACATTTCTCAGAAGCTGATGAGTTGGTAGTTATCAGGTAAAGTCTCTGTGGCCATAAACTGAGGCTGACCAAGTTCTTGGTAACAGAAGACATTAAGCCCAACCATTGAACTTCTAGAGCTCTAGAAAAATTAGTTATCTGGAAATGACATTAAAGTTAATTGCAAAAAAGCTGTGAGTCAGGTAGTGGCTGTGAAAAGCAGCACCAAAATTCCATTATCAATTCCATTATCAACAACAAAAAATCAATTGGTTTACCTGAATTAACTGACTCTAGAGACAGACAGCAGAATAAGGTTAAGACCACAGACTTCGGAGCCAGACTGCCCGGGGCCAAGTCTCAGCTCCACCATTTACAGACTGGGTAACTTTGGGCAATTCATTGAACATCTCTATGTCTGCTTTCTTGTCTGTAAAACGAAGGGAAACAACAGTACCTATTTCATAGGGTTACTGGGAGGGTAAAGTGAATTGCTACATGCAATGTTTACTATAAAGTCATCATCTCTATCTTGGAATTTAAAACTGAACAAAAAAAAATTAGAAGTAATATGAGGACCCTCTCAGGAATTTGCAAAACCAGACATCAACTGTACTCCAAAATTTGAGGACAATAAATAATGTAACTCAGCAAAAATAATTTTTAAATTGTCTTAATTTGGGAACATAGACATCTAGTGAAGAATGGAATACAACCTTGACATTTTAGGATAAGGCAGAGACTTGATCAATAAATTATATGTCTGTTCGCCTCAGTACCTTTCATCCTCCATGGTCTGAGTTTAGTATTCTCTTTTGAAACTTAAGGGGAACACTGGAGTGGGTTGCCATGGCCTCCCCCAGGGGATCTTCCCAACCCAGGAATCAAACTCACATCTCTTACATCTCCTGCACTGTCAGGCAAGTTCTTTAGTACTAGCACCACCTGGGAAGCCCATTTAATTCCTAACGCTAGACAAAACAGACCTGGAAAAGTTCAGTGACTGCTAAAGGTTAAAAAAACAGCAAGTGGTACAGTTAACAAATAAATCAGGGTCCCCAACAGCCAGTTCAGCCATCCTTCCACCATGGGCTGGAATGTGGAGTCTCCCCTAAAGGGTACCTATTTGCCCAATGAGAGATGCCATGCTGCAGGCACAGTGTTTCTTGAAGGAGAGTCCGGGAATCCCCGGGGCATTTCTGAACTGTGGTCTCCACCTTGAATGCTGTCAAAGTGCCCATCCCTCCCTACCTTCCCCACATCAGGTGGTTTGAGGCTCCAACGTCTGTTCCCATGAGGCCTGTCACCACCTGTCCCTTACTTTTAGACTCAGACTTAAAGAGACAGAACCCAACAGATAAGGGAAATAAAGTGACGGTGGTATAGACGGATTCCATTTTTTAAACTATATATTAATACATTTTGAGAGGAGCAACGAATGGGTATGCCCTCAGAAGAAGGTCTCAGGGTATTAATATTTAAATTTGGATAATCTATAAACTGTACTCTGACGATCAGTAAATGAAAGTATCTGCTTGTGCAACAAATATCTATTTTTGACTATGTGCAGTCCCAGGCTGGGCTCTGGAACAGTAGAACTGAGTTGGACAGGAATCCTGTGGTCTAGGATTTAAGATACAATTGTAGAATCCAGGCATGCAGGTTAGGAACGATAATGAATACTATGAAGTAACAGATAGACTCTAAACAAATGAAAAATATCTGAAGGTCTGGAATGCATTCTTCAAAGGAAATTAACAAGAAAGCCCAGTATGTAAAACAGATCAAAGTAAGTGATCTGGCAGAAGCCACAAGAGCCCCTACAGGCGGCTCTATTCCCTGCCGCCTGAACCTCACCAGTGCCCAGCCTTCAGAGCCTAGAGAAAGCGAGGCAGGGTATGCTTTCAAAGGTGAGCAGCACCAATGAGCAGGTAGGAAAGGGCTGGCTAGGTAAGAAGAATGGCAGAGACACAGGTGTGGAGGCGAAAACAATGCTGTAAGTGTATTTAGGGAAGAAAAAAATAAAGAACCCAACGATCAGAAATGGAGGCTTCATGGATAGGAGGGTTAGAAAAAGCTGGAGCCATGATTTCCCCTTTCTGACTTAAAATTCTAATCCTGAAGAGTGCACAGCAACTGTGCAGCTATTTAAAGTAAGCTGTGCAGCAGTGGCTTGGGAAGGCTTGGATGGAGGGCGTAACTCCATCCATCACCCAAATGGCAGGGAGAGCAGCAGGAGCCACACCTTCCATCCCAACCTGGTTTCTCATTCCAGCTCTCACCCAAGCCTCCCCATCCCACAGTGTGATCCCGTGAAAACGAGGAACATGACCACAGGAGATCCCAACCAAGATGTCCCCGGGGCTGAAGTACCAAAAACAAATGAGAGGTGGAGGCCAGGGCAAGTTGTGGAACCTGTGCCTCTGCTTACCATGGTAGGTATTTTTTTCATACTAACCCTCCCCAACTTCCCTGACTTTTACCACTTGAAGATATAGGTCCAGGAGGCCCAATCTCCCAGTTTTTTCAAAAGAAAGAAACACTGCAGTGTTTATAACACTGTGTGAGCCAGAGAATATACCTACAGGCCATGGTGCATTCTTACATCAGAAGGAGTCTGAATCTATCTTGCCTACTTACTGCACTAGCCCCAGCATCTTGCCCAGCTGTGTTTATGTACATATGTGTTCAATATATATCTGTTGAGTAAATGAGAAACAAGTATTATATTAGGCAGCAGTTTGTAACCCAACTTCTTTTGTCTTTCCTCCATTAGAGAAACACCACAGCTTAGGGGAAGTATATGGGGTAACAGGTTCTACATAAAGGGCAATCTATGGATAAATTACTCACAGGTCACTATTGACAGAGCCAGTATTACTGGATTTGCCCTCCACACCTCAGTTCTTCAAAGTTTTCTGTTATGATGTTATGATTACCTCAATCTCAATCTAGTTCTTTCCTTCCTCTTTTCCCTTCTTTCTTCCAAGATTTCACTCAGGGTTTTAGGAAGAAAAAAAAAAAAAAAATCAAAATCACTAAGAAAATGGGGAATACATGTGCAGTTCCATATGAGGGTGGCAGGTGGCGCTACATCTATCTCCAGCCTCAGAAGATAGTTAAGACCTCTGAGGTGGGAGACCTCTGAATCTCTGCTCTTCAGTGCCCTGGTCCTTGCCAGAAAACTAGAATGATGTGTATGTAGTCATGGGGTTGTCAGGAACATCTCTGGAGCTCTTATATTAAAATGTATTTCTAGGGTTTTTGAGATGTCTCAGGTCCGTATAGTCAAAGCTATGGTTTTTCCAGTACTCATGAATCTATGTATGTATGTATGTAAGAGTTGGACAATAAAAAAGGCTGAGAACCGAAGAATTGATGCTTTTGAATTGTGGTGTTGGAGAAAACTCTTGAGAGTCCCTTGGACAGCAAGATCAAACCAGTCAATTCTAAAAGGAAATCAATTCTGAATATTCATTGCAAGGACCCATGCTGAAGCTCCAATACTTTGGCCACCTGATGGATAGAGTAAACAAAAGACCCTGATGCTGGGAAAGATTAAGGGAAGGAGGAGAAGGGGATGACCGAGGATGAGGTGGTTGTAGGGTATCACTGACTCAATGGACATGAGTTTGAGCAAACTCTGTGAGACAGCGAAGGACAGGGAAGCCTGGTGTGCTGCAGTCCATGGGGTCACAAAGAGTTGGACATGACTGAGTGACTGAACTACAACAACAAAGTCTGTGCTCTCAGTAGCTCTTGTTGGGATTCAACAGAAAGTCAAGTAAGTGTAAGATTTGAGGATCAGTGAGTTCCAAGATGGACAGGGTGAAAGTTCTACCTAATGTGTGTCCTGTACATCAGAATAAATAAAACAACTCTTGCAAGGTAATAAGGAGATGGCTCCAGAAACCCAACCACTGAAGTGAGGCACTTAATCAGAGCTTCATGACAAAGACTAAAGTGTCCCAGAAACAAATGCACAGCTCCCAGAAGTGTTGAGACAGAAGAAACTCTTGATCATCTTGCTGAGGGCATGCAAGACTCGAGATGGCACCATATTTCTGCATTTATGAACATATAACATTGTTCAGGGCAATGGGAGGTTTGGACCAATTTATAGAGGAAAGGAGGGGAGAAATGGGGCTGAATAGAATGAGCAGAGGACAGACTCCATTACGGTTAAGTTTATAAGAGCCAGGTCAGGATTCACTCATCACAGCTAAGAAATTTCAATCTACATCGCTCATCACTCATTTCATCTTCTCCCTTCATCTTCTACTGGTTCCAGACAGTCCTGAGCCAATCCCATACCACATATGCCTGCCTTTGAACCTGGCCTCTGGGTATGTTCAGATCTCCCCCAGACCTTTTAAGAGCACCAATGGTTGTTCTGGAACAAGATTTAGTATCATCTATTTCTGCTGCCTCCTTTAAAAATATTTTTATTGGGGAGCTCTTAAAAGCATCTCCCAAAGTAGAGAGAATAGTATAATGACTCCTTTAATTGACTGCAAAGGTTATTTTTGCCAAGCTTGTTTCATCTATCCCCATCCACCATTGTTTTTACCCCCTTGTTTTAAAAGTTAATAAAATTGATATTAGAGAGGGAGTGCCTCACTCAAAGTACCCTATAAAAAGAAGATATAAAATTATAGCTCAGGCCAAATTTTTTAAAAAATTATAAAAAGTTCTTCTGAGAGATTAAAACTGAGGAAGAACAAAACAAAAGATAAACCCAGCCTGAGTGAAAGTCACTTTCCACCCTTGTCAGTATATCCTCTGACCTTGGCAAATTAAAAAGATCAGTTGTAAGATAGGTAAGTAATATAATATGTACACTTTTTCAGGCCAAGAGATGTATTTTTAAAATATGACTTAAAATGGTTAGGTTGCTTTCTAATTTTCTGTGGAGTTTAAACTTTTAGCAGATGAAAGGATAATGTTCAGTGAACCACCACAACAAAAATCTGCATGTCCATTGTTCAACATTTTTTAAAAAGGTAATATGGGGAAATATTTATATTTTTAAATTTCAATTCAATGTCTATCATTGAGAACATAGCTCTATCTGTGTATTATTTATACCCATATACATCTCTATTTTTTTTTTTTTTTTGGGTAGAGTTAGTGGCAGCATCTTTGTAAAATATGATTTTAAGAGGGCAAAGGTAATCCTTTTCAGATAACTATAGCACATTTCCTAATTAAAACTGAGAGGCAGACATCTGGTCTTCTCCTAGGACTATGAGAAAATGTTTTATTTTATAAAATCAGCAGTCTAGATTGTCTTATTTGCTGTTCCTTCCATCAGCCCTTTCAGTTCTAGCTAAATCCCATCCCTTCTCTCTCTCCAGACTGCCACCAGTGCCTAAAGAACTCACATTTTCTAGGTGCTCAAAAATATTTCAGATATTGCAGAATGAACCACTATTGGTTTATTTGACACTCTTCCCATTGTCTGCAAACCTCACCTTTCTCAGCTTTCCAGCTCTCTTGTCCCAGCTCTATTCCATCTTTTCATTGATTGCAGTGTTCTGCCATTTAAAACAGTGGTGCAAAGTAAAAAGAAAGGTAACGTCGCTCACTCGTGTCCAATTCTTTGCGACCCCATGGACTGTAGTCTATGGAATTCTCCAGGCCAGAATACTGGAGTGGGTAGCCATTCCCTTCTCCAGGGGATCTTCCCAACCCAGGGATCACACCCATGTCTCCCCCATTGCAGGCGGATTCTTTACCAGCTGAACTACAAGGGAAGTCCAAGAATACTGGAGTGGGTAGCCTAGCCCTTCTCCAGGGGACCTTCACAACCCAGGAATCGAACCAGGGTCTCCTGCATTGCAGGCAATTCTTTACTAACTGAGCTATCAGGGAAGCCCAAAACAGTGGTAAGTGTTCCAAAATGTCTAAGAATGACGTCTTGCGTCAGATACTATGGGTATATCACCTTTTACAAATCTATGGTCACTTGAAACGGTGAAAAGGGGAAGGAACCTGCTTGAGTGGCAAAAGGGAGCAGAGGACCTCTGAATTGCTGAGGCTTTGAAACTCAATTTCTGAGTCTCCAGGCACAAGCTGAACATCTAAAAATAGAACTTAAGTGTTTTATTAACAAGAACTACATATTACTGCCACTTGATGCTAACAAAGCTATATCCTTACAGTACATTATATTCTGACTTTGCAACCCCTACTGTTTTTGATGCTTAGTAACAGTTTGAACATAGCCAATATACACTGTAGCACTCTGTACTGGATGATGGTACCTGAAGCTCAGTTGAATATAATAGCAGCTTCTAAATACCCTGGACAAAAGAATACTTCATACAGAATGGCTGCCAACTGATTATTACCTCCATGATGGAGAGATCAGGTGGAAGTGAAAGAAGACAAAATTCTACTATGAGAAAAGCAGAATGGAGAAAAAGCAGTGTACCTTGAAAGTGAAATCCTAAAAAATAATGGGCCCCAGATAGATAAACAAAAAGGACCTACTATATAGCACAGGGAACTATACTCAGTACTTTGTAATAACCTATATGGGGAAAGAAAGTGAAAATTATATTTATATATATAATAATATATAAACTCAGGAGACCTGGGTTTGATCCCTAGGTTGGGAACATCCCCTGGAGAAGAGAATGGCTGGAGAAGAAAATGGCTACCCACTCCAGTATTCTTGCCTGGAGAATTCCATGGACAGAAGAACCTGGCGGGCTACAGTTCATGGAGTCACAAAAGAGTTGGACATGACTTAGTGACTAAACAAACATATATATTGGAGAAGGCAATGGCACCCCACTCCAGTACTCTTGCCTGGAAAATCCCATGGACGGAGGAGCCTGGAAGGCTGCAGTCCATGGGGTCGCTAAGGGTCGGACACGACTGAGCGACTTCACTTTCACTTTTCACTTTTATGCATTGGAGAAGGAAATGGCAACCCACTGCAGTGTTCTTGCCTGGAGAATCCCAGGGACGGGGGAGCCTGGTGGGCTGCTGTCTATGGGGTCGCACAGAGTCGGACACGACTGACGCAACTTAGCAGCAGCATACATATATATACATATATATATATATATTCAGTTATATATATATATAACTGAATCACTTTGCTGTATACCTGAAACTATCACAACATTATAAATGAACTATACATTTAAAAAATGATTAAAATAATGGATCCCAGAGATCACATATAAATCCTTTTTGTTAGTAAGCTATGGTTTCTACTCATTGAGATATCTAGAAAAAGAATTTAGATATAACTCTTTGCTAAGGTGGGTGACTCAGGCTAACATTTCTTCGACACATTTCAGTGAGGCAGGGAGAATATTTAATTTCTTTTTTATTTCATTTCAAGTTATGGTTGCTCAAGACCAGTACTGTTGACATTCGGGGCCAGACCATTCATCGGTGTTGAGGCTAGGAGCGCTGTCCTGTGCATTGTAGGATGTTTAACAATATCCCTAGTGTCAATCCACTAGAGGCCAATAGCATCTCCACTCCCCAGTTGGAACAACCAAAAACCTACTCCAGACATTGCCAAATGTCCTGAAGGGGCAAAGTCATTCTCAGCTGTTTTAAGTCCCCAAACACACCCGTCTGTTTAGCTTCTCCTCCTTCTTAGCATCCCCTGTCCAACAAAGGCCAAACTCACCATCCTATGCATTGACTTTTTTTCAAGTCTATAAATTTACTTCAATGAACAGCTGTGAAAATTAAAAAAAAAAATCCATAAAAGGAATGGGTGACCACTCAAAAAATGCTTGATTTCCACTCTCCCTTTCTATTAAAAGAATTTGTAGCTTTTAAAACAGACATCTGTCCCTTTCAGGCCCCTAATTTCAAAGGTAAGATCACATATTTTGAATATGGCATTACAATCAAAATAACATAACTCAAGATTATGATTTTTTCTACTTCCTCTACCTTTCTCTCTGTAGGAGGAATGCAAATCTTAATTTTTAGGAAGAACATCACAACTAAGTAAATACTTAGCACTTTAAAGGAAACTCATTTTCACTTCAATGAATCCTTGCCAGGAGACACGATCTTAAAAACACAGAATCTTCACCATGATGCCTAAGGATAACAGCCCACAGTACTTACAGCCTCCTACCCAAGTTTCTATGGTGATGCTTGAAGGCAAAGGGTTTGAATTCAAACTGCCAAGTAATCTAAAGAAAACCCCTTGCCTCATTCCTCAAAGCAGTTTTAAAATAATTTGTTGAGGGAGGGAAAAGATTTATACTTTATACTTTTTAATACAATTGGTTTTTTCCCTAAATTAAGACATTAATTTTCAAGTGAGACCTCCTTGGCTCCTAATGGGCTAAGGATAAGAATTCTAGACAAGTTTTCTAAGACCCATTTTCTTTTTGACAATCAGGAAATACTAGACACTGTTCAAGTAGAGGCTGAGTTTAAACTTGCCATGTAGCTGAAAAATCATCAGCAAAATATTAATCTCAGCTGAAACCTGATATATACTCTCCCATGTTCCTTAGGTATAATACATTCCAGCGATTAAAAATACATTCCATTTCCTCTAAGTGCACATTCAATCTGTCAAACTGGATGACAACACCATAAAGCTGCTGAAATTCTGAAACCCAACCTGCTAAACAACCTGAATAGCCCTTTTCCAAAGAAAAGTTACAAGCAATGTACGTATCCTTTTCAGATGTGAAAACGTCTCAAAATTCCCTAAGAAGGATTTCAAAATAGTCCCCTATTAAACTGCTGAATATGAAGAGCATTTCAAATTTCCAGCTTAATTTAAAATTTCCATATTCATTGTCAATGGTACTCAAAATTTTTCCTTGTGCTCCTAGGAATGCTGCAGGGTTTCAGATCCCTCTAGCAGACATAGGCAGAAACCCTTGCAAACCGTGGGTTGTATCTTTAAAAGGTGTCAAAGGAAAAGCAGAAGAAATGCTGTAATCTCCACCCACTGTCACTTAAAGACATAGCAGCCCACGCGCTCTGCACGCCTAGCCAGCATCCTGCATCCACCCTTTCTTTCAAACCCAGTGCATTAGACTATGGAAACTCAGGATGTGTGGCCACAGCGGCCCCTGCCCTGGCTCCAGCTGGCCCACCATGTGGCGTGGCCGTGACCTTAGTCACACTTCCCCCTAACATCCTGTGAGTGGGCTCAATCTGGAGCCAGACCTTCCCACCGCACTGCCAGCCCTGCTCCTGGAAATGACAACCCCCCACTGCCTAAAACATTCCATTCTCCTCTAATACCAACAGAGTTTCCTGCTCCCCACCCCTCCTGAACAACAGGTCTTTGAAAATCATTCACCACCCTGGTAATACCTTTAACTGTTTAGCTATGGAGGGAGACATTTACAATTTCACTTCCAATCCTCATAGACGCTTGTTCTCAGATTTTTAACTCAACTATTTTAACTATTAGCATAATAATCACTTCTCCAGGAATTATAAGCCCAGCTAACATTCAGAATCTAAAACAGAGCACTGAAAAATCTGCACAACGAAGCTCTCTTCGTTTAAGAAGTATTTCATTGCCTCAAGAGGGTGCTTGCTGGATTCAAATTTATAGAAGCACTGTCTCCCTGGTCTTTTTCTAGTTGGATAAAAGGATTTCAGAAAGCTCTGAGTTGTATGTATAACTTCTGTGCTTGAAAAAGAACTTCCATTGTAATAAATAGGTCAATGAGGAAAAAAAAAAAAAAAACTCTCTCCATTTAATTTTAGTTGTAGTGTCAAGAAAGAAGCAACTTTAATTTCATCGAATGATGGATATAACACTACTAATTGGCAGTATTAATCCCACCTTCCTTCTAAAATGCACATCTAGATCCAAGGATGGTTTTTCAAGCAAAGATGTAAAGCTGGGTAGAGTAACACTAAGGAGACAGTTCACATATCCATTGTTTAAATTCATGCTATTCTAAATATTTGAAAACAGACATAGAACTTCTGGGTCTGCTTAAGATGTTGACAGCACACTCCACCCTGTCTTTCCCAGGGAACACAAACTGTAAAACCTGGAAGGACTGCCTGGAGCAGCTCTTTGAGGACTGAGGAGTAAATAGTAGCAGGCAGATTAGGAAAGACTAGAATTCAAATACCACCAAAGTGCCAGCAAGTTTACCATGACTTTTCCTCTAGTATGCCCCAAGACTGAACTCAACACATTGCCAGCAGGCACCAGGCACTGACAGAGAGCCAGGAGATGCCCTGTAGCTCTGGCTCAGAGAGCAGGAAAGAAAACTCCTGACACTCAGAGAGTGGGGGAAATCCCTCATTTTTTTCCTCCTCTCTGTTCTCTCAGGCCACAGCCCCCAGGAGCAGCCTGGAGCAACAGGAGCTTGCAGGACCAGAACTCTGGAGGAGGAGAACATTCCTCTGGGTTCAGCAGAACAGGGGTTCCAAGAGGATGGGGCCAAAGCTCGCGATATTTTTTCTCTCTCTGGTGTTTCTCTCTATTGCTTGCACTGGGGATATGGGCACAGATGTGGAAGTACATGGCAGAACAGAATAATGAAATCCAATTTTTTGGTTAAAAAAAGGGAAGTCTGGTGGACTTAGAAACTATTGGAAAACAACAAGGTCTTACTGTATAGCACAAGGAACTATATTCAATATCCTTTGATCAACCATAATGGAAGAGTCAAAAAAAGAGTGTGTGTGTTTATATATATATATATATATATATATAGATAGATAGATAGATAGATAGCGTCCCAGGTGGCGCTAGTGGTAAAGAATCAGCCTGCTAATGCAGAAAATGCAGGAGACATGAAAGATGAGGATTCAGTCCCTCGGTTGGGAAGATCCCCTGAAGGAAGGCATGGCAACCCACTCCAGTATTCTTGCCTGGAGACTCCCATGGCCAGAGGAGCCTAGCGGACTACAAACCATGGGGTCGCAAAGAGTTGGACATGACTGAAGTGACTTAGCATGCAGGCATATATATATACACAAACACATATATATAACTGAATTATATAACTAACTGAATTACTTTGGTCTACAGCAGAAATAAACACATTGGAAATCAACTATACTTGAATCAAATAAAAATTTTTTAAAAGTACTGTTGAGATCACAGAGGAAGGAACTTGGGAAGAGGCCCCATAAATGGTTTCTGAACTCCTGGACTCACCTGTAAGCTTTACCTGCGTGGATCTCATCCTAAACAGCCTACTGAAGACCCTGAGAACTGAACTACCTAAGTCCCAGGCAGGTCACTGGGGAGCATATATATCAGACACATTCAAGTACCACTGTCAAGGCTTGGAAAATTGAACTGACACTGGGACCAGAAGGTGGGTTAGAACAGAAGGTGGGTTAGAACTTGCTCTATGAACCTAACCAAGTAGACTGTCTGCTAAAACAAAAATAGCAACATTCTCCATGGGCTTTCAACAAGATACAGTCTCATAATACTCAAAATATGCTGGATAAAATTCAAAATTACCCAGCATGGGAAAAGACTATCAACAGATGCCAATGTCAAGAAGACAGAGAGGTTTGAACTACCTGATAAAGAATTTAAAAGAGTTATTATAAAAATGCTCCAGCAACCAATCATGTGCAATCTTGGAACCTATAAGTGAAAGTGAAGTCGCTCAGTCATGTCCGACCCTTTTGACCCCATGGACTGCAGCCTACCAGGCTTCTCCGTCCATGGGATTTTCCAGAGTGGAAATACTGGAGTGGGTTGTCATTTCCTTCTCCAGGAGATTTTCCCTACCCAGGGATTGAACCCAGGTCTCCCTCATTGTAGGCAGATGCTTTACCGTCTGAACCAAAATCTGAACAAAGACAGAAAATATACAAAGAAGAACTGCTGGAAATTTTAGAATGGAAAAATAAAATGAAATAAAAACTTACTAGATGGGCTCAGTGCTGTGTGGAGATGAGTCAGTGAACTTGAAGATAAAACCATAGAAATTAGCCAATCTGAACAACAGAGAGGGAAACAAACAAAAAAAAGATTTAAGAGCAAAACCACAGTGCCCCGGGGATTTGTGGGACAATAACAGAAGATCTGACATTTGTGTCATGGTAGTCCCAGAAAAAAGAGAAAGAATGCAGTGCAGGAAGAAAATCTAACAACATAATAGCTGAAAGCTTCCTAAATTTCTCAAGAAACATAAATCTAAATATTGATTGATTTGGCTATGCCAGGTCTTGGTTGTGGCATGCTGGATCTTTAGTTGTGGTGTATGGGACCTAGTTCCCTGACCAGAGATCGAACCCAGGCCCCCGGAATTGGGAGCACAAAGTCTTAACCACTGGACCACCAGGGAAGTCCCAAGAGACATAAATCTATACATTCAAAAAGCTGTCCTTCAGGAATGAAAGTGAAATACTGACATCCTCACTTGAAGGAAAACTAAGATCATTTATTGGCGGCTGACTTCCTCTAAGATAACAGCTAAAGAAAAGTCAGAGGGGAGTGATACCACAAGGAACATGAGGACTGAAGAAAGAGCAAGAGAACTGGTAGATATCTGGCTAAAAATAAAACATAATACTTTTCCTCTAGAGCTCTTTGTTGAAAGCAAAAATTATAACATTGCCTACGGGATTTCAAAGTATGCCAATATAACAGATCAGATGAAAGTAACAACAGAAGGGAGGATAAAGGGACCTTTATGACGGTCACAATTTCTAGAGCAGGTACTGAATAAAAAGATACAAACAGAAACACAAGAGATCAAGTAAAATAAAACACTAAGAAATAAATAAAGAAGGCAGGATACAGAAAACAGATGCCTGAAAATAGAAGGAACAAACAGAAAACAATAATGAAATGATAGGCATAAATCCAATATCAATAATTATGTTAAACTCAAATGGTCTAAACAGATGAAAAGACAAAGACTATGAGAATGAATAAAAAATATGAGCCATATGCTAACAAAAACCTCACTTGAAATATAATACTATCTGTAGATAGGTTAAAAGTAAAAGGATAGAAAAAGGTATACTATGAAAACACTTCAGAAGAAAGCTGAAGTGGCTTTACATTAGACAAAACAGACTTCAAAACAAAGACAACTGCCAGAAACAAAGAAGCAGACTACATAAAAGGGTCAATTTGCCAAAAAAGATGTGAAAATCTGAAATGCATTTGTATCTAACAACAGACCTTCAAAATACATTAAGCAAAAACTGACATAACTCAAACAAGAAACAGATAGATCTAAAGTTATAGTTGGAAGCTTTAAAACTCCTACTCCTCTCTTGGTAATATATAGTAGAAATTGTAGACAGAAAATACCACCAAACAACTGAATCTCGTATTTATAAAACATTCTAACCCACAAAAGCAGAATATGCATTCTTTTCAAGTACACATAAAATATCCACCAAGATAGACCAAACTCTAAAGTATTAAACCTCAACAAACTTCAAAGAATTGAAATAATGCAAAATATGTCTTCTGATCATAATGAAATTAAACTAGAAATCAACAATGTTACTTCTAAATTAATGTATGGGTCAAAGGGAAAGTTTCAAGTGAAAAAAATTTAATCTGAACAAAATAAAAATATAAGCTTATCATGGGTGGGACCTCCTGGCAGTCCAGTGGTTAAGAATCCATGCCTCCACTGCAGGGGACATGGGTTCGATCCCTAGTCAGGGAACTAAGATTCTGTATGCTGCATGGTGTGACTAAAAAAATAAAAAATACAAGATATCAAAATGTGTGTGATGCAGTTAAAATGCTACTTATAGGGAAATTTATAACAAACAGTTATATTAGAAAAATGAGAGGTCTCTAATCAATAATCTAAGCTTCCACATGCAAAAACAAGAAAGCAAAGAGCAAAATTCACCCAAAGCAAGGAAACGACAGAGCTGAAATAAATGAAAATGAAAGGGAAAAAAAGGCAAAGAAAGGAAAGAAAGAAAAATCAATGAAAACATACACTGATTACTTGAAAATATCAATAAAATCATTAAGCCTCTAGCAAGACTGACAAAGGGAAAAAAAAAAAACACAACTTACTAACATCAGGAATGAAAGAGGGAATACCACATCATTCTCACTGACATTAAAAGGATAATAAGGAAATATTACGAACAATTCTAAACATATAAATTTGATAATATTGCTAATATTTTTTATGTTTTTTAAAAAATCTATGTTCTTGAGGTATATGGGTCTGTGGTTTTCTTTGTTTTGTTCTTTTTACCATTTTTGGTATCAGAGTGATGCTGGCCTCATAAAACAAACTGGGAACTTTTCCCTCTTCTGAAAGAGATTGTCTAAAATTGGTGCTATTTCTTCCTCAAATGTTTGTTAGAATTTACCAGCAGAACCACCTGAGCCTGGAGATTTCTTTTTCAGAATGTTTTAAACTATGAATCCAGTTTTATTAATGATTATAGAACTATTCAGATTATTGATTTCATCTCAGATGAGATTTGGTAGGCTATAGTTTTTTTTTTTTTTCCAGGAATTGGTATAATTTTTTGTTGAATTCTCAAATTTGATTCCCCTTGCATTAGAGAAGAGACCATTTGATCCAGGACTTTCCAAACTGTCACAGAGAGGGCTCCAATCTTCTTGGCAGTAAATCAGATAAGGGGAGGGGAAGGGGGAATATATAAGAGGCTCAGGGGAGGGGTTTTGATATGGTAAATTTCAGGCTCCTAGCTTCTGAGACTGGTCTGTCACACACCACTGTACTTACTACAGTCATCTGAATCCCTATTACCTGGCCAGGCAGAGGATCTGAAGTATTACAAGGTGGCTAGAAACTGTGGTGCTGGAGGTAGGGCAGGGGATGGGACATAGGAGTGGAGGCTGAAGTCAATTCTAAGTCCAGTCAGCAGGGGAAGGCCAGTGTCTCCACCCTCCTCTCCCACCAGAGCAACTGCCCACTGAACCACCTCCTGGGATTCCTCCATCTTAGCTGCAGCAAACAGCCAGGCATAGGTTAAGGTTGACATGGCTTCTGCCCACAAAGAAGCAGAAGTCTTTTTAATTCTTTTATTATTTTGAGGAGAACGGGGCTGCAACAGGAAAAGTGTGGAAAACACTGCTCCCGGATGTCCCAAAGGAGGTGACGGGTTCTGGCCTGGGCTCCTGAGGAAGGCCCTGGGCCAGCCCTTCCCAGCCCAGGGCAGGGCACTTCAATGGAATCAGCCGGGGTTTGGAAAGAAAGTCGTGGCATTCAACGGACTGGCTGCAATTCTTCCTCCATTTAGTCAGACTCACACACTGAGACTCATAAAGCTGAAAGTGACTGCATGAATCCCCCTTCCTATGGCCTTATTTCACAGATGAAGAGACTGAAGTCCAGTTATGGGAAGTAGCTGGCCCAAGGTCGCCTACGCTGTTGAGGCAAAAATGGGATTGGGGCCCAAATTCCAGGTCCCCACCAGTGTTCTTTACCTTACACATAAAAACAAGTATTGACTGTTTATATATATACAGCTACTATACATATATGAGTCAATGTGACAACAGTTTCCATCATCATGGAATTTGAACTTCAGTGGGGAGTCTGGATATTCAATAATTACATAGGTAACTAAAATGAAAATGAGCATTAAATTAATAAGAAATAACATAATGAGTATAAATATATTAACTTAAAGTTTTCCCAAAATACAAACCCACCAGCATTAACACAACTGTCATAGTGATCTCAGTGGAAAAGTTTCACCTTGAAAAACTGGGGAATTATCAAATGTGAGGGCTTCCCAGGTGGCGCTAGTGGTAAAGAACCCACCTGCCAATGTAGGAGACATAAAAGATGTGGGTTTGATTCCTGGGTTGGGAAGATCCCTGGAGGAGGGCATGGCAACCCACTCCAGTACACTCACCTGGAGAATCCCATGGACAGAGGAGCCTAGGGGCTACAGTCCATAGGGTCGCAGAGTTGGACATGGCTGAAGTGACTGAGCAAATGCGATCTTTCACTGATTGAGTGAAACTGCATGTTGTTTAAGTCTGCAACCCAGACTGCTTTTGTCCCTAATGTGAAGCACAATCTTAGGTACATGGAGAAGAATGTCACATTTAGTATACTAAGGAGCTAGACAAAAAGCTGGACATTGAAAGGAATAACAGTTTTTGCCATGAGTCCTTTCTTGGACCAGGATGAAAGAGCCGCTGTAAGGTAATTCAAGCCAAGCATGGCCCAGATACTGCAAAGAGGTAGCACCACAGCCACCAAGGCCCTGAAACATGCACCAGCATGACATACTCCAGAGAGCAGGAGCCCTCTACTCAGTAAACTGGATAGTTCTGCAGGGTAGAGAATGAATGCCTGTAGGATCTATTTCAACAGCTTGCTGATGAAGAAAGAACAAGATGAAATGTGCACAGATAAAGCTTCTAGTTTTATCTCAGAGACTTATCAATGTGACATTTTAAATGGGAAACTTTCATGAAAGTTTAATAAGTTACACTTTGGGGAGATGTTTCCCCTACAACTGGTGCTCTCATGATGGAAGTATTTAAAGGGGCTCTGGTTTTCCCTTGTACTTTCAAGGGATAAACTAAATCATGGAATATGAGACTTGAGGTGAAAAGTGGTCATCACTGAAGCTTTGCACGTGGTAAGTTACCACATGAGAGTTTAATAAAACAGGCTCAAGGCTATAGTCCATGAACTGAGAATTCTACTGTATCAGGAGGTCTTTTAACCATAATGATAAGGATTAAAATAGGTGTACAATTCTACATGAAGCAAAGAGCCTTCTGTAAGAAAAAAAAAAAGGTCAACTTACCTATGAAGTGGCAAAGATAACTACTAAAAGAGATGTTTCCAGAAGCATCTATACCAGATTGAGAAGTGGGGTAAACAGAACACAGAGTTTCTGACAGAAAAGCAGGAGGAACTGTCAGACAGTCACAAAGCTTCTCGCTTTATCTCAGAATGTGTAGGATTCAGGCCACAGCTATAGAAAAACAGGTATGTGACCATGCATCTAGGCTCTCTGCTCATCATCCCAAAATGTCTAAAGGTGTTTATTTTGGTTAAAGGTATAGAATTTAAGATTTTTTAAAATTTCTTAATGTATTCACCTTAAAAATTCAGATTCATACTTGCCAATTCTTATGGGGCAGAAATAATTTATCATCATCACAACAGGCTGTAAAAGTCTAAAGTAGGAACTACCACAAAGGCTTAATGGAATCTCCCTCCTTGAAAGTTATTAATAATAGAATGGTTTAGTTCACATTTCCCTCACACCTCAGGAGCTGGTGTAGTAACCTCAGGAGTACCTTGTTAGTTCAGTAATTCTGTGAATCAATGGAAAAATGATGACGACTGATCTTGGGCTCTATGTTTCAATGCCTTGATAGAAGAAAGGACAAGATGAAACACACACAAAGCTTCCTGTTTTTAATCTCAGGACTTGACAAAAAATACCCCTTATTTTGATATATGTTCACTGCTGTATCCAGAGCACCTAGTACGGAGTCTGACATATAGTGGGACAGCAAAAAACGTGCTCTTTGGAATAAAGAGATAGTCTTAATATTAAACACAAATTCTTTCAAACTAAAAATATATGCCCTGAAAAGTCACTATTTTGTTATTCAGTGATATACAAGGAAGGGAGGAAATAGCAAACCAGACATTCATTTTTATTTTTTTCTTGGTATGATTTGGTGAAATCAAACAAGTGAGGATACCTTTTATTGTTTACTATGTATGTGATTTGAGGCAAATGATTTGAATGCCACTCTTAAGTATCTATGTGTACATTCGTGCTAAGTCACTTAAGTTGTGTCTGACTCTTTGTGACCCTGTGGACTGTAGCCAGCCAGCTCCTCTGTCCAGGAGGCAAGAATATTGGAGTAGATTGCCATGCCCTTCTCCAGGGGATTTTCCCGACCCGGGGATCGAACCCACGTCTCTTATGTCCCCTGCATTGACAGGTGGGTTCGTTACCACTAGCACCCCTGGGAAGCCCCAATATCTATGGCCTCATATTTAAAATAAGGCCAATAATCTCTCCCTCACAGTATCACAGTAAAGATTAAATCTGTCCATATTATTTCAGAGCCTAGCACATAATAGCTATTTTAACAAATGAAGACCTATGAGAAAGTATAAGAAAGTTTCTCACAGTCTTCTTTGACCTCAAACACAGAACCCAAGTAGAGGTATGTATCATCCATGTCACTTTCTGAGTTTCTTCCCCAAAGAAATGACTCCATCACTCATTACAGCAAGAATTCTCTACCCTGAGTGCAGAGTGGAACCCCAGGAAAGCTTTCCAGTCAGGCGATCTGCTCACTGTAGCTCTTTAGTGGTAGATGGGAGGACAGAGGTGCCCAGTGGGGTTCTCCACCTGGCCCTGAACCCCCAGGTTCTGTGCCCTCAAGGAGGGTGTGCAGGTGCTTGGGAACAGAGGGGCACTGGAAAGGATGCCATCAGTAAGTACCCAGGGAGCACCATGCTTGAGAGCAGGTGACAGGTAGACAAGCATAGGGAGCACCAGGGAAGGATGGCTGGCCCCATTAAGGAGCATATGACCTCTTCCTCAGAGAAGCAGCCTTCATTTAACCAGCAAGGAAAAGGACATTTGGAAATAACTTCTACAAGCTGTGATTTGACAGAAATTTCTAATGAATGTATACCAAAGCTTTCCAAACAACAGCTCTGAAATTGGCTGGCTAATTTGGCCTAAACCATAACATATGGATTGATCTAAATGCTGCTGAGAGCTTCCATTTTAAAAGCAAGATATGTATTTTTTCCAATACAGGTTTAACATTAAAAAAAAAATCTTCAGTGATGTAATCAGAAGGTCAACACTCACCAAGCTGAGCAAAAGTATTTCTCTTCAAGAGGGTGCCAATCAAGCAGAAGCAATTCCCATCTTTACCTCGTAGATAAGCCATATGCTATTTTAGTTCTCTGCATAACTTCAAGGATGTTGCAACCTTTTAGGACTCAGTTTCTCCATCTGTTCAAAAAAAAAAGCAGGGAAGGATGGATCTAGCTCATTCTAAGACACTATGCTTCTCTTCTGAAAACAGCAATCATTGGTACTTCCCTCTAGGCCAGGAATTACTAAATATGCTTACCTTTTAAGATGTGGTTCCCAAAGAGAGACTAGAGTTTAAAAAAGAACACAATGAGTTAACGCAGGCTTAAAGGAAAACTTTAGAGACACTGTTTATCCTAAAACAAGACAGACTACATCATCTCCTTTTTCTTTTAATCTAATTTCCATAAACCCATGTCCCAAATGTCAGAAACATTTCTCACATTAGGTAGTGTGTGTGAAAGTGAAAATGTTAACTGTGCAGTCATGTCTGACTTTGCAACTCCATGGACTGTAGCCTGCTAGGCTCCTCTTTCCATGGAGTTCTCTAGGCAAGAATACTGGAGTGGGTTGCCATTCCTTTCTCCAGAGAATCTTCCTGACCCAGGGATCAAACCCAGGTCTCCTGCATTTCAGGCACATTCTTTATAGGCTGAGCCACAGCTAAGGCCCATCTTAAGATAAAATAAATCCACTTATAGGTTGGGAACACTCTTGATAAGTATGCGGTTGTCGGAACGCAAAAGATGAGCACAGTACTGAATCAATTGCTTATTGAAGACCCAGTGCAGCATACTAATCTCAGTATCCTTGCTCAGACCATAGCTAGGAGTGCAAGTCAGTCAAAGCTATGGTTTTTTCCAGTAGTCATGTATGGATGTAAGAGTTGGTCCATAAAGAAGGCTGAATGCCAAAGAATTGATGCTTTTGAACTGTGGTGTTGGAGAAGCCTCTTGAGAGTCTCTTGGATAGCAAGGAGATCAAACCAGTCAATCCTAAAGGAAATCAATTCTGTATATTCATTAGAAGGAGTGATGCTGAAGCTCCGAAACTTTGGCCACCTGATGTGAAGAGCTGACTCATTAGAAAAGACCCTGATGCAGGGAATGACTGAAGGCAGGAGGAGAAGGGAATGACAGAGGATGAGATGGTTGGATGCATCACGGACTCAATGGACATGAGTTTGAGCAAGCTCCGGGAGGTGGTGAAGGACAGGGTGGCTTGGAGTGCTGCAGTCCATGGTGTGGCAAAGATTCGGACAGGACTGAGTGGCTGAACAAGGAGTGCAAGATGCTGACCAAAAAAAAAAAAAAAAAATCTTGAAAGAGGGCTCTCATTTAGTACTGATGATAGAAGAAGAAACACATCCATTTTTTGTGATCAGTTCAGTTCAGTCACTCAGTCATGTCCAACTCTTTGTGACCCCATGGACTGCAGTACGCCAGGCTTCCCTGTCCCTACTCAAACTCATGTTCATTGAGTCGGTGATGCCATCCAACCACCTCATCCTCTGTCATGTGAGATTTTTTTGTTATACATACAAATTATAATCAAGTTAACATACCAGCAAAGGTCTCATTTTGTACCATTCTCAGTAATGGAGGACAAATCATAAAAACAAGGTAGAGCTAAAACCAGCCTGGTTTAAAAGCATGAGCTATATAGAGTATCTGAAGAAAAATGGATTTTTCATAAGTTCCAATACAAAGAATACCTTAATATTCATTAAACACTGTAAAATATCTTTCATAGACCTTACATTTGATAATACTGTATGCTCTAAGAGCCCAATGTAGGTATAGAAAATTTGATATTTATCAACCACTAATAACTGTACAGACTGAAAAAGCAGAGAGCACTCACTCACAGAATAAGGATTTCTAAGGCACGTAATAATGACCAAGCTAGAAAACAGTTGAAAAGTTTTACATTACAACAGCCCTGTATTATAACCACTTAAAGTGTTCTTGGTTTGTAATCATACAAGTCCATTTCTTAAAACTGGAGAACTATTATTGTAGCCAAAGGTCAACAAGTACCTATGCTGAGAGTCACTAAAAGAAATCCATTTAGGAAGAAGTAGATTTGTACAATGTCTGTGAAGCGAAACATCAACTCTCAATATTTCTAAGGGGAACATGAAGTCCTCTTTTTTCACTCTAATTCGTTTCTTTGGACCTTAACACCACGCATAAAATGTCTAACTCCTACCATTTTGAAAGCATTCTCCTAAAAGCACAATGAAAATTTTAATTACAAAAGAAAGAAGTGGTAAGATTTTTTCCCACTTATTTTAAGAGAAGAAATACCCAAAGGAAGCCAAAATGTTACTTAAAATGCCTGATGCTAAACTCATGTCAAAATAGAATATGGAGGCTCATGGAAAATAATCACAACTTTGCTAAACACTAGCATAAAAATTACTTTTCATGTAAAAACTATTTGTTAAGGGTCCAGTCTCGAATGAACATATAGAAATAAAACCTTCTTGACAGAGATAGCTGGACAAATAAATTCTTTATTTCTCTCATATTTTTCAGAATATGTTCACATAGTTCTTAATTCACAAGACATAATATGGTATAGTCCACTGTATAAATGGATTCATTTGGAAAGCCTCCTTTCTTTCACAGGCTTAAAAATGCTTGCTTCCTGTTTTCCAGGAGAACATATTTATAATTAGTAGTTTTTCTAAGATTTACTTTGCATGCTTCTCATGTGATTAAGACACTGACAGGGCTAACCAGCATGGGGTAGTAACTGAACAGGGGCAAAATCCTCACTTACTAGAATGTTCACAAGCCTGTACTGGTAAGTCCTTGGCCTTCAGTGTTTATGTCCCTGAGGCTTTGGTTAGGTTTTAGACAGCATATTAAAAAACAGAGACATTCCTTTACTAACAAAGGTCCACCTAGTCAAAGATGCAGTTTTTCCAGTAGTCATGTATGGATGTGAGAGTTGGACTATAAAGAAAGCTGAGTGGCAAAGAATTGATGCTTTTGAACTGTGGTATTGGAGAAGACTCTTGAGAGTCCCTTGGACTGCAAGGAGATTCAACCAGTCTATCATCAGTTTTAAATATTCATTGGAAGGACTGATGCTAAAGCTGAAACTCCAATACTTTGGCCACCTGATGTGAAGAACTGACTCATTGGAAAAGACCCTGATTTTGGAAAAGATTGAAGACAGGAGAAGGGGATGACAGAGGATGATTTGGTTGGATGGCATCACCGACATTGTCATTGGACATGAGTTTGAGTAAACTCCAGGAGTTGGTGATGGATAGGGAGGCCTGGCGTGCTGCAGTTCATGGGATCGCAAAGAGTCAGACATGACCAAGTGACTGAACTGAACTGCACTGATTTTACCAGAAAGGAATAATGTAGCTAACAGCCACTAGTATATTAATATATGACATGCTAATTTATTTCTGTCAGCAAAGAGGACACCAGATGAAAGGAAATTTAAAGGGCCTCTGCACTCCCTCCTCCCCTCCTCAGCGACCCAGCTGGATTGCCTGGGGTCTAGGAAATCAAAGGAGAAAAAGGCAGAGGGTTCATAATGCTGGGTGAGAAACCTGAAAGACTGATTTATCTACTTCCCTGGGTTGCTTTAAAGGCCGGCAATTCTATTTTGTGTTTCGTTGAACTCTCAAATAACTTTACCAAAGCACACAAATAAAGGCAGAAATTAACATGTACAAAGCAAAAAATATATGGAACATTCACTTACACAATTCATGGAAAAGCAATATATTTGCATCTCTCTGTCAAGTGAAGCATTCTGGGAAGGCAGATATCTTGGCTTCCCAAAGCCTCACAAGCCTCTGCAGCTTGGCTACTTTAGGGGTGGACCTCAGCTCGAAAGACCTTTTTGCATCTTGGAACCATAGCACATCCATCCTTCCCTTATTCCCATGTCAACCCAGTGATGAGTTTTCTGAGTAAGGTGATTCTGTTGGCCAAAGGAGGCCCCCCCCCAATGCATCATTTCCCCTTTGTTTAGAAGGCAGTTTCATTTTATACAGCAACACCAAACTGGGAGTTGATTTGGGAAAGGTGAATATGAAACAGCAGTAAAGGAAACCGGTATAGCTTCTATGGAAATTCTGCGTCTTTTAGTTGCTTTGAGGTCAACCTGAATTCACGTCAGTCATCACATTCAAGGGGATGCTCAGACAGTGCAAAAGGCAATATTCTGGCTAACGAAGCCATAAACAAATGAAATAAGGTTCGAACCGTGTCTCCTCAATTTGTTATTCTCAGCTTTCAAATACAATACAAACTCCCCTATGGCTCAATTTCCTTTTAAATAAAATGAGAAAATTGTCAAAAATTACTCCTTGCTTCTCACTAATTTTTGGAACAAGTAAAACTTGTAAAGCATTTTGCAAATATATATATATATATATAAAGATATTTTAAAAGACTGGAGGGAGGATGAAATGTATAAGCAGGATAAATACTTCTAGATGAAAATTCTTTTGTAACTACCTTGTAATTTTTTGAAAGTGAAGGTGAAAGTCACTCAGTTGTGTCCACTCTTTGTGACCCCATGGACTATATACAGTCCATAGAATTCCCCAGGCCAGAATACGGGAATGGGATGCCATTCCCTTCTCCAGGGGATTTTCCCAATCCAGGGATTGAAACCTGGTCTCCCTCATTGCAGGCAGATTCTTTACCAGCTGAGCCACCAGGGAAGCCCAAGAATACTGGAGTGGGTAGCTTATTCCTTCTCCAGTGGATCTTCCCGACCCAGGAATCGAACCGGGGTCTCCTGCATTGCAGGCAGATTCTTTACGAGCTGAGCTACTGGGGAAGCCCCTTTTAATTGTTTCAGTTCAATTCAGCTCAGTCGCTCAGTCATGTCAGACTCTTTGCAACCTCATGGACTGCAGCACACCAGGCCTCCCTGTCCATCACCAACTCCCAGAGCTTACTCAAACTCATGTCCATTGAGTTGGTGATGCCATCCAACCATCTCATCCTCTGTCGTCCCCTTCTCCTCCCACCTTCAATCATTCCCAGCATCAGGGTCTTTTCAAATGAGTCAGCTCTTCGCATCAGGTGGCCAAAGTGTTGGAGTTTCAGCTTCAGCCTTTCCAATGATATTCAAAACTGATTTCCTTTAAGATGAACTGGTCGGATCTTGTTGCTGTCCCAGGGACTCTCAAGAGTCTTCTCCAACACCACAGTTCAAAAGCATCAATTCTTTGCCACTCAGCTTTCTTTATAGTCCAACTCTCACATCCATACACGACCACTGGTAAAACCATAGCCTTGACTAGACGGACCTTTGTTGACAAAGTAATGTCTCTGCTTTTCAATATGCTGTCTAGGTTGGTCATAACTTTCCTTCCAAGGAATAAGCATCTTTTAATTTCCTGGCTGCAATCACCATCTGCAGTGATTTTGGAGCCCCCCAAAATAAAGTCAGCCGCTGTTTCCACTGTTTTCCCATCTATTTGCCATGAAGTGATAGGACCGGATGCCATGATCTTAGTTTTCTGAATGTTGAGCTTTAAGCCAACTTTTTCACTCTATTTCACTTTGTTTAGTTCTTCTTCACTTTCTGCCGCCCTAGAGAAATATTTTTTATATTCTTTGAACTGAGGAACTGTCTCAGATTGGAGATTATAAAGGAGACAAGATGACTAAAAAGCACTGTGGGATCCTGGATGGGATCCTGGAACAGAAGAAGGATATACATGGAAAACCTGGTTGAAATGTGACGAGAAGCCTGGAGTTTAGTTAGAAGTTTTGTACCAATGCTCATTTCCCGGTCTTAATAACAGTTCGTGGAAGATTGAGGAAGCTGGGTGATGGGACTATGGGACCTCTCTGTACTGTTTTTGCCACTGTTCTGCAAATGTAAAATTAGTTCTAAATAAAAAGTTTTAAAAAACACTCTTTGAGACAGAAAAACCATTGATAAATGTTTTATTAAGAACCTTAGCAACAAGGATTTACCATATAATGTAGGGAACAATATTCAAGATCTTGTAATAACCTATAATGGAAAATAACCTGAATATGTGTGTGTGCATGTATGTCTATCTGAATCACTCTGCTGCACGCCTGAAACTAACACAACAGTGTAAATCAACTATACTTCAATGCTTTTTTTTTAAGTTATATAATTGGAAACAAAAGAAGAACCTAAATCTTTTAAAATAGTGTTTAGTACAATATATATGATTTGCTTCCACTAGTGAATTGATTCTACTCTGTTTTCTTCCATGATTAGAGACATCTCTCTTCACATATCTATCATCCATCACCCAATATAAATGTTTCTTGAGCTTCTTTTATAGCTCTAATGGGCACCATCTCTTTGTATAGCAGATACTATGATTTGACTTCCTGCATAAAGCAATGTTTGCTTTCCTTTCTTGAAATGTCTTCTTCCAGGATACAAGCTTTGTTGTCATACCAGAATTTTAAGATAAGGTTTATGAATTCAGTCATTCAACATATTACTTAAGCTCTTACTTTGGGCAACACCATCTAAACAGTCCGAGGCCACAGATTCTCTTTAGTGGTGATGAACACTGAAGACTTCGCATCCTCCTGCAGACTTGAAAAGTGCGTCAGATCCAGAGAAAAACTTTGAAGGAGCGAACAAACGCTTTCTACTTTGTTTTCCTGACTCTGAGGCTGCTCAATGGAAAGGATGGTCTAGATTCCTTTTTTTTTAATGTCAAAGTGTAAAAACCTAGGTTTCCTTTTAAGTTAAAACCAAAAAAAAAAAAAAACAAACCAAATAGCTAAGAGTCTAAGGGCTCCAGCATGGTTTGTCTTCTGCTCTCCAATTGCATTTATCTGCAGCATTTCCTGGCCCATTCAATAGCCTCCTTGTGAAGCACTCCTGCCATCTATGTTCCTGGGCTTTCCATTGCTCTCTGTTGAGAAGCTCTAAAAATCCCAAGACATCAAGTTCCATTCCCTTCTGAAGTTTCATTTCAGGAAAGCTATTTCAAACATTACTAATGTGAATTTTTTTAAAAGGATTAAACTCATGGAGGGGTGCTTATATGTCAAAATGAAAACTGAACCATGCTATTTACTAACCTATTTTCAAAGCTCTAAACCTAGATGAGATTGGAAAATAGTCAATCTCTGAATTTTATAGAATAAGCATTTATATACTTCAGAATGAATTGGCAACAGTGATTCTACCTGAGAGACAATACTTAAAACACCTGTCCCTAGCCAAAACTAGAAGACATAAAAGACAGAAGACAGCCTCAATTGAGATTAAGGGGCCATGCAAATGCCTAAGGCGATTCTTGAATCCAATGTCCACATAAATCCTTTCTCTCCCTTCATTTCTCATTCTTGTAAACCAGCAAAACCTATAAAGGATACACTGCAATAACCAAATTGTATCTTAAAAGCTATTCCCTTTTAAATATAATTTGCTCCAATTGTGAATGCAAAAATTTTAGATGAAGTCTTCCCTAAATATAACACAAAACTCTACAGTATAGCTTTTCTGGTGCGCTAAACTTAACTGAAATTTACCACCAATTTTGAAGGAATGGTATTATGTGCGTCTGCTCTCAGCACCTCCAAGTCTGAAAAATAGGTCTGCTAAATTTAAGACAAAATATTGAAATCATCTTCAATGTTAAATGCAGCAGTACACCCTTTCATGTTGAAATTACACTGAGGGGACTTCATAATATATTTTCTACTAAAAGTTTCAATTATTTCAAAACCACTAGATTTCTTTAGAAAAACCAAAACTGCTCGTCAATTTGCCTACAGACTCCCATTTATTTAAATAAATACTCCATTTAATTAACTGTTCAAAGACCTTCAGATAATATTCTCACCAAGGAAACCTGAGGCTTTCTCTTTCCTATCCATGCCATTCAAATTCATGCACTTGAGACAATTTTCTTTCTTATTTATCATACTAAATGAGGGACATTATTTATTTATCCAAGGCCTCACCCAAATGAATAGAACTAATGATTGCCTTCCGTATATATGTGGAATATATTAAAAGTGACCCACGTCCCTGGAAATCCCAAATTATGAGAGAAAACAAAGCTTAACATAAAAGACAATGGGAAAATAAGTTCATTTAAAGATTTTAGCTAAAAACTGAAATCCCATCATGCCCTAGGTGTAGATGAGTCTGTTATTTTCTTCCAGAAAAAATTAATTCCCAAGACACAGCTAGAGAAATCCATCTTTAATGTATGATTCATAATCTTCTTATTTCTTTGATCAAATAAGTACCTGCTATATATTAGACACTGGGTTAGATGAGTGCTGGTATTACAATGATAACCCATGTGGTATCCTTGTCTTTAGAGAATTTAAGTCTAATGAGGCAAGAGACCACTCATGGGACAAGTCGCTTCAATGGTGTCTGACTCTTTGTGACCCTATGGAGTACAACGCGCCAGGCTCCTCTGTCCATGGGATTCTGCAGTCAAGAATACTGCAGTGGGTTGCCCTGTCCTCCTTCAGGGGATCTTCCCAACCAGGGATCAAACCTGTGTCTCCTGCAGCTCCTGCATTGCAGGCAGATTCTTTGCCACTGAGCCACCGGGGAAACCCACTCAATAATCAGTGTCAACAAAAATAAGGCAGATGTTATGAGAGAAAAAGACAGCAAATTCGTTATCTGGCCTCAGGTCAAATACTTTTGGGAAAATGAGTTTCAAGGAAAATAAATTAACATTTAAAAGTATTTTCAACAAGAACAAAAACAAAACATTTTCTGATTAACACTCAAATAATTGGAAATTCCACAATAGAGTTTCTGTCTTTGCACATTCTGGTCAGTTATAATTTTGCTCTATCTATAACCTATAATCTTTCATTTTTAAAAAGATAGCATCTATGTTTATGAAAAAGATGGTTTGTCAGTCCTTATACTTTTATCCCATGACTGGAAACAAAAACTAAGAAAATAAACTCAAATAAACCTTTTACGTTTCCAGTTTTCAGACACCACCATTGACCTTTTGTTTTTGCTTACCATTGGACACCTACAGTGTTTTTTTCGAGGCAAAACCACATGCAAGCTCATCTGCCAAGAACTACCCCCAGGAAGCCAGTGGAAAAGGAGCCATATTTGAAAGAACTCCATCTAACTCCCGTAAGAAGGGAAAGAGAAATAAGACTTTGTAGGGGTGAACTGAACTACTTCTAAATTTCCCAGAGGGAACCCTTACTTGTGACCAATTCAGCTGCCTTTTGTATTATAGCAGTCTTAAAATAGTTCTCCTTGTATTTATATCCCTTCTAAATTCACTATTGTTACTCACTATGAGTTCACCGATGTTAGTCAGCACAAGTCAGTTAGTCACTATATTTTTTAAACCACCAACTTCCCCCACCCTTTCTGGTTTTCTGATCCCTTCAGCATTTTGCAACATTTAAAAGATGAGTAACTATACACAAGACATGCTGTTGGGCATTTTCTTACATTGTTTTTGATTTAAACAGTGACCGTGTCCCCATTAATAAAAGGAGTAGATGGTCACATTTTTTCTCATGAAAAGGTGACACTTCTGTTTAAACCTTAGGGTTAAAATTTTATTTCGCATATATTGGTTAATCATCACTTCTCATAAACTTTTTTAAATTAGCTCACACAAATTATTTATTCAAACAATAAATCAGTGAATGGATACTATTCTTTCTTTTGATGAAAAGACCCTGGTCTAGTGTGATTTCTGTTAACCACAGGTGGAGAATGGAAAATAATCCAGCAAACTAAGGGTTGTATTAGCCTTTATTTGGCAAAACTAATACAATTATGTAAAGTTTAAAAATAAAATAAAATTAGAAAAAAAATAAAAATAAATTAGTTTTGTACACTAAAATAAAATAAAATAAAATTATTTGTCAAAGATGAGTTGATAAATAAGATGTGATTTTAAAACAGTAATGGAATATTACTCAGCCACCAAAAAGAATGAAATAATGCCATTTGCTGAGATTATCATACTAAGCAAAATCAGAAAGAGAAGACAAATACCATGTGATATCACTCATATGTGGAATCTAAATTACAATACAAATCAACATAGCTACAAAAACAAACAAAGAAACAAGCAGACTCACAGACACAGAGAATAGACTTGTGATTGCCAAGGGTTCTGGGTAGAGGAGGGAAGGAATGGAGTTTGGGCAAACTATTATATATAGGATGGATAAACAACAAGGTCATAATGTATTATAGCACAGGGAATTATATTCAATATTCTATGACAAATCATAATGAAAAAGAATATATATATACACACACACACATATATATAACTGAGTCACTGCTGTACAGAAGAAATTAAAACATAGTAAATCAACTATACTTCAATAAGATTAAAAATAAATAAATAAAATAACTTGTCAATTAAGACCTGACATAATTACTCCAACTTATCTTTTCAACTTTATCTGTTAAGACCTCCCCAAATCTTTCATTGATTCATACTGCATTGAAGGGAATAAGCATCTCTGCTGTGAGCAACTGAGAGACCTTGAAAGCCGTCTTCCCTTCCTCTCTCCATCCACATCCAATCACCTCAAAGCAGATACTCCCCACAGAAACCTTCCCCAACCACCAGAGCTGCCAGCCATTGCCTGCTCTTTGAACCTGTGCTATAAACTTACTATCCTGATCCTGCTTATCACATACGTACATCCGCTCTTCCTAAGCAAACAGTATGCTTGTTCTAGAGAATCTATTCTTTGGGGTCTCTCTTTAACCTACAGCACCAGGCATTTGAACATACACACCAAATATTTACAAAGCCAATCTTGTCCATTTTCCCCTTTTTAAAGACAAGACATCTCACAGACCCAGATCAAATTCTTGTCCTACCTGAGTTTGGGTTTTCTCTTCCATAATTCAAGCAGCTTGACATGGCCATTGTGTACAGACAATTAAAACAAACAGTGCAAGGATTCCCCAGAGAACCAGTAATAAACAGAAATCAACATTTATATCTCCCCATTTTCCTAATAAGTGTGACAAATGTGCCCTTCATAGTATTCAAGTAATCTGTCACTTTATGCATGCATGCATGCTAAGTCGCTTCAATAGTGTCTGACTCTTTGCAACCCTATGGACTGCAGCCTGCCAGGCTCCTCTGTCCATGGGATCCTCCAGGCAAGAATACTGGAGTGGGTTGCCATGCTCTCCTCTAGGGGATCTTCCTGACCCAGGGACTGAACCCATATCTCATTATGTTTCCTGCACTGGCAGGCGGATTCCTTTAATTCCACGTGGAAACACAACATTATGAATTGTCATGGAATTGTCTATTTGGACTTTCTAGAATAGCTATACTAAATTGAGGAAGGGTTTTTGTTATGAAATATAGGGACTAGACAGACTATTTCTCATTGAATTTCACAACAAAAGGAAAAGTAGAAGAAGAAAGTGGTTGCCAAAACGCAAATGGCAAAAGCTGGAAGTAGAAGTCACTTTTTAGCTAGTCCTTCACTCTGGGAGATCCTAAAAAAAAAACTTCACTAATCAATTGCTTTACTTTTTTCTCTCTCCTGTGTATATGGAGAAGGGAATGGACAGGAAGAGAACCAAGAGAAGGGCCAGGGTATTTACCAAAAGAACAAATTTCATGTTACAATGAACATAATCTTTCTAATATGCTCGTCATATGCTATTGTTCCCAACTACTTTCAAAACCTTACTTCTTAATTTATGACAATTCTGTAACTAGCCAGAAGTTTGATTTTGTAAAAAAGGGGAAAAAAGTATGCTGACAGAATGATGGGAAATATAGCACTTTACACTTAGATGTGTACATTTCACCATATGCAAATTCAAAGAAAAAAAAACACTGAATTTATAATGCAGGAGCATTTATGGGCAAGTGTTTCTTTTAATGCATCATAAAACAAGACGGGTTAATGGATGATAGATTGTTAGCTATTAGATAAAGCAAGTATCATAACATACTGGTCATCTAGTGTTTTATGTCAGAGAAGGCAACGGCACCCCACTCCAGTACTCTTGCCTGGAAAATCCCATGGATAGAGGAGCCTGGTGGGCTGCAGTCCATGGGGTCGCGAAGAGTCGGACACGACTGAGCGACTTCACTTTCACTTTTCACTTTCATGCACTGGAGAAGGAAATGGCAACCCACTCCGGTGTTCTTGCCTGCAGAATCCCAGGGACGGGGGAGCCTGGTGGGCTGCCGTCTCTGGGGTCGCACAGAGTCGGACACGACTGAAGTGACTTAACAGCAGTGTTATATGTTCACTGTAAAATCCTTTCAACTTTGCTGCAGACTTGGGGATCTTTATTAAAAGGGTTAGGGGACAAAATTAATAATGTAAACTTATGTTTTAAAGCCACACACACACACCACCACCACCACCATCACTACCACACATAACACACAAATGACTCGGTAAAGATCTTTTAAAAATATTTATTCTTGCTTCCAAATTGGCAGTCACAAAGCAGAAAGTCCTCGGCTTCCATCTGCCTCCTAAAGCAGAGCCCTCACTGCAGGGGCCAGGTCTGTCAGGGCCCTCACCTGACTCAGGCCTAAGAATCAGCTGACTGCCCTGCCACTTGGCAGGGCTGGGGTGTGCACCTCCTCCCTAGCAGGCTGTCGTGGGAGGCAAGACAGAACCGGCTGGCACTGCTGCGGAACCAACCACGCACCTGGGCTTGAGCCCCCTCCTTTCCCCACATCCTGACTCCATCACTGAGAAGCCAGAGGGTGTGGGGGTCTCTGAGAAGCCACAGTCCAAGCACACAAGCATTCCCCCCAGACACTCAGGTTTCTCCGTAAGATGCTGGGCATTTCCCTCAGCTTTTCTTCTCCCCTCACCCACCTGGCAGCACCCTGCCTGGCTTTCCTATGAGGAAATCAAAGAAGACGCACCCTCCGTGGCTCCTCACCCTTATCCAAGCATAATAAAAGGGTCAGGGAGGGGAAAAGGCTTCTTCTAACAGCTTGTACTTGCCAAAGACAGGAAAACTAATGACACTATAGCAGCCGTGAGGACAGGGACTCCCCAGCCACCATCCAAACCTGGCCTCCCCATCTGCTTCATCACGTTGCTCCCAGGAAGAACCAAAGGCAAGAAAGAGTGAAAGCAGCACCATAGGATTGTCTCCCAAATCCCGTGTTCTTTCATGTCATACTCTGTCCCCTGGTTCTCTGGCAACACTTAGACTATATCCAGGCCACGGAGTGTACTGCTTGTGTGGTTTTGCTTGAGCTAGAGCTGCTTCAACTCTGAGTGGGGGGCTGGAATCCCCACAGAAGCTCATCTGTGAGAAAGGCCCACATAGTCCAATGAGAAAGCCCATTACCAACCCTAATGATCTCATAGGTCATCCATCCTTTCCTGGCTCCATCAGCTCCCTTCCTGCCCTGCCCCTTTTCCCTTATCTCTTCCCTCTAGACATTCGAGTAAAACACGGACAACTTGAGGAGAAAATGCCACTGTTTATCACACTCTCCAGCAAGCACTTGAACACATGCCTTAGTCAGTGCGGGTAGGACCACAGGACTCCCAGCTCCCACAGGTCAAGAGTCCTGGCTCCCAGGCACACTGTCCCTTAAGGGACAGTCTGAGGAGCTATAATTTTAAGAGGGCCGTGGTGGGAGGCTGCATCAGGGGAGACATGTTCCGGGGAGTGGGAACCTAACCCATTTACACTAGAATCCCAGTTGAAGAAATTTCAAGTTTTGCATGGAAGAAAATGAAAGTCGCACATTAAATATTACAAACGAAAATTCTATTTCTTACCATATGTGACTCGTATTTGATTTTTCTATGTCCTCTGTGGTTGGGTTGCTTTAAGTCCCAAGCAAAGCTTTCATAAGAACATTTTACAAAAAGACACACTAGTTCCACAGAGACATGGACGAAGAAACTGTGGTATATACATGCAATGGGCTATAGCCTTCAGAAAGAAGCAATCCCCGTCATATGCTGCAACGTGGTTGAACCTTGAGGACATAATGCTAAGTGAGATGAGCCACTCACAGAAAGACAACTATTGCATAATTCCATTTATACAAAGCATCTAAGTAGTCAAACTCGTAGAAACAGAAAGTGAAACGGTGGCTGCCAGGGGCTGGGGATGGGGAGATGCTCTTTAATGAGTACAGACTTTCAGTTTTGCAAGATGAAAAAGTTCTAAAGATCTGTTGCATAACAATGTGCATATAGTTAACACTGCTGTACACTGTACACTTAAAAATGGTTAAAGTGGATTAGAATGAACGATGTTCAAACAGAAATAAAGAGGCAAAAGAGAAAGTCAAATTTTTCTTAGGGCAATTAATCCTTTCTTAATTTAACTTCAAAAATTCTTGCAGGTATTTTTATTTCTTTTTATTCTGGATTTTCTCAAAATTATCTTTCCTCAAATTTATCTTTGTCAATAAAACCTGTAGGTCTTAACTTTAATCAAGAACGCTGTTAAAGCAGTAAATTTCCTGTTAAGCTTTTTTTTTTTTTTCTTAACCACAATATTTTAAAAATACATTTTGCCTTCACTCTTTTGGATATACTCTAAATCTCCAATTCAACTTTCTGATATTAAAAGTCAAAACAAGTATTTGAGTGATTTTTTCTGACTGAAGATAAAACCTTCAAATTAAAGGGCTTTGAAGATTCAAGAATGAATAAAAAGCACTTGCAACCACTGTTTGTGACAAACTTTGTCATTTTAAGCATGCATGACATTTTCAGAGCAGGAAGGATCCTGACATTCTTCTCGAGTGGTATGCGTGGTATGCTGAATTGGCTTCTAAATCAAATGAGGCTGCTGATATGTAGCCTTTTAGCAAAAGAAGTATATGTCACAAGACAGTCTTAGAGACCAAACACTGTGGCTATTATAACAAAGGCAGCACAATGAATAATTCATACGTAGACAGGGTGTACAAGTGTCATGAGCAACCGTGACCACATGAACAGTTCCCACAGTGGCCCTCCCTCTAACAAATCTGTCTTATTATTCTATTACTCCAAACATAGACCCATCATCCATTCCTCTGAAATATAAGTTACTGAGACATTTCTAGGAAGAACAAGAATTCTCAAGTTGACAGAGCAAAAAGGTAGGGCAAACCCTTATTCACCCAGCCTTCCTTTCAGAAAAGGCTAAACTCAAAGGAAACTACACATTTTCTAAAGTTCGAGATTTCAACTTTCCACGGTAAGAAAGATTACATAAGGGAATGGATTAGACTGTCCAAGATTACTTCCCCTGAAAGAGGAATGCAGTGGAAAAACAGGTACTATATAAATGAATTTCCCAATAGCTCGTGATTCCTTGGCTTTTGGGATCTGTGGTTCAGAAGAACAGTCTCCTTTGAATTTCACCAGAGGCTTATTCAGGTATGTGAAACGAGTAACAAGCTAGGAAATAATCTGCATAGTTTTGATGTTATTTGCATGCTCCACCACAAACTGCAATCTATTAAGAAGTAAAAGCTAGTTTCCGAAACCCATTTAGGCGTGCCATGTTTTTTTGTTACTTCTGCCCCATCTCAATTAATTTGTACCTGGTGCCACTGTCACCAACATGGAGCACTGCACCAGAGGTAATGGAGATAAAAAACCAGAGAGAAGCAAATTTGTGAGGCTTAGTTCTGAGTGAGCACTCAGTGGGATACCCTGGACTAAGAAAGGCTAAAGGAGGTACATACCCAAACACATTCTGATGAGGGTCTGAGGAATAAAGGAGAGGGGAGACTAAGTAGTGTAAAAGGTCATGGTTTAAGCAATAACCTATGACCCCAAGCTGAAATCAGCAAAACTACCCAAAGTCTCCCAATTCACACTATTGGACAGGGGCTTCAACTATGAAGTATGCAAGGCCTGGCCCTGTTCTTCCATCATCCCTCATCATCCATCTTCCCCAAATCTAGTCACTGGAGCTACTAATAAAGGATCCTTTCTGTACATGAAAACTGATAACTTTTCTATACATGTACATGATGATGGTACAAGTATTTTAAAAAGAAGGACGTACAGAGATAAATAAGACAAGAAAAAAAGAGAAAAGGAGAAAGTCCCCCATGGCAGGGACTACATGAAGCACAGGGAATTTAAAAAATGGCCATACAAGAGGCCTTCTCTTATGCCCGCAAACAGAAGAGCTGGATTATTTTATGGAGAACTCCATGGTACTCTCTGCCCCTTCTCATATTCTTCCATGTGCAACAGTGCTTTGTAAACTTTAAACCAACTTCTACATCACACATGAATTTGACTTTTACTATGTCTCCCAGTCCTCATGTCAACTACCCTATGTCTGAGGCTAAGTAAAAGTCCTAATGGAATATGCAAACACCCTCTTCCAATAACACAAGAGAAGACGCTACACATGGATATCACCAGATGGTCGACACCGAAATCAGATTGATTATATTCTTTGCAGCCAAAGATGGCGAAGCTCTATACAGTCAGCAAAAACAAGACCAGGAGCTAACTGTGGCTCAGATCATGAACTCCTTATTGCCAAATTCGGGCTGAAGAAAGTGGAGAAAACCACTAGACCATTCAGGTATGACCTAAATCAAATCCCTTATGACTATACAGTGGAAGTTAGAAATAGATTTAAGGGACTAGATCTGATAGACAGAGTGCCTGATGAACTATGGACAGAGGTTTGTGATATTGTACAAGAGACAGGAATCAAGACCATCCCCAAGAAAAAGAAATAAAAAAAGCAAAATGGCTGTCTGAGGAGGCCTTACAAATAGCTGTGAAAAGAAGGGAAGTAAAAAGCAAAGGAGAAAAGGAAAGATATACCCATTTGAATGCAGAGTTCCAAAGAATACCAAGAAGAGATAAGAAAGGCTTTCTCAGTGATCAATTCAAAGAAATAGAGGAAAACAATAGAATGGGAAAGACTAGAGATCTCTTCAAGAAAATTAGAGATACCAAGGGAACATTTCATGCAAACATGGGCTCGATAAACGACAGAAATGGTATGGACCTAACAGAAGCAGAAGATATTAAGAAGAGGTGGCAAGAATACAAAGAAGATCTGTACAAAAAAGATCTTCATGACCCAGATAATCACGATGGTGTGATCACTGACCTAGAGCCAGACATCCTGGAATGTGAAGTCAAGTGGGCCTTAGGAAGCATCACTATGAACAAAGCTAGTGGAGGTGATGGAATTCCAGTTGAGCTGTTTCAAATCCTGAAAGATGATGCTGTGAAAGTGCTGCACTCAATATGCCAGCAAATTTGGAAAGCCCAGCAGTGACCACAGGGCTGGAAAAGGTCAGTTTTCATTCCAATCCCAAAGAAAGGCAATGCCAAAGAATGCTCAAACTACCGCACAATTACATTCATCTCACATGCTAGTAAAGCAACACTCAAAATTCTCCAAGCCAGGCTTCAGCAATACATGAACCATGAACTTCCAGATGTTTAAGCTGGTTTTAGAAAAGGCAGAGGAACCAGAGATCAAATTGCCAACATCCACTGGATCATGGAAAAAGCAAAAGAGTTCCAGAAAAATATCTATTTCTGCTTTATTGACTATGCCAAAGCCTTAGACTGTGTGGATCACAATAAACTGTGGAAAATTCTGAAAGAGATGGGAATACCAGACCACCTGACCTGTCTTTTGAGAAACCTGTATGCAGGTCAGGAAGCAACAGTTAGAAGTAGACATGTGACAACAGACTGGTTCCAAATAAGAAAAGGAGTATGTCAAGGCTGTATATTGTCACCCTGTTTATTTAACTTATATACAGAGTACACCATGAGAAACACTGGGCTGGAGGAAGCACAAGCTGGAATCAAGATTGCTGGCAGAAATATCAATAACCTCAGATATGCAGATGACACCATCCTTATGGCAGAGAGTGAAGAAGAACTAAAGAGCCTCTTGATGAAAGTGAAAGAAGGAGAGTGAAAAAGTTTGGCTTAAAGCTCAACATTCAGAAAACTTAAGATCATGGCATCTGGTCCCATCACTTCATGGGAAATAGATGGGTAAACAGTGGAAACAGTGGCTGACTTTATTTTTCTAGGCTCCAAAATCACTGCAGATGGTGACTGCAGCCGTGAAATTAAAAGACGCTTACTCCTTGGAAGGAAAGTTATGACCAACCTAGACAGCATATTAAAAAGCGGAGACATTGCTTTGTCAACAAAGGTCCATCTAGTCAAGGCTATGGTTTTTCCAGTGGTCATGTATGGATGTGAGAGTTGGACTGTGAAGAAAGCTGAGCGCCGAAGAATTGATGCTTTTGAACTGTGGTGTTGGAGAAGACTCTTGAGAGTCCCTTGGACTGCATGGAGATCCAACCAGTCCATCCTAAAGGAGATCAGTCCTGGGTGTTCATTGGAAGGACTGATGCTGAGGCTTAAACTCCAATACTTTGGCCACCTGATGTGAAGAGCTGACTCACTGGAAAAGATCCTGATGCTGGGAAAGATTGAGGGCAGGAGGAGAAGGGGATGACAGAGGATGAGATGGTTGGATGGCATCACCGACTCAATGGACATTGGTTTGGGTGGACTCCGGTAGTTGGTGATGGACAGGGAGGCGTGGCGTGCTGCGGTTCATGGGTTTTGCAAAGAGCCGGACATGACTGAGCGACTGAACTGAACTGACACCCTTCCCCAGTCCTACTCGCAAATTACTAAAATCTGAAGTCAGTGGAATACCTACACTTCAAAATGCTGAAAGAAACACTATGAATATACAGTTCCAACCTAGAATTCTATAACCAGTGAACATGTCTATCAAGAAGGAAAGTGAGAAAGACACTTTCAAACTAACAAAAACTGAAAAAAAGCTATCACTAGCAGAACTTCACTAAATGAAATAGAAACGATGTTTTGTCCAACAGAACTAACGCCCCAATTTGTTAAAAGAAAAATTAAATAACATATCTAAGTAATCCACAGGTCAGAGAAAAAAAAACAATAAAAATTAGAAAATATTTTAAGCTGAATGACGAATTTACTAAATATTAAACTTGTGGGATGGAACCAAAGCTACTTAGAATAAGAAATATATACATTAGAAAATAAGAATAGGTGAAAATTACAAAGCCAAGTATGTATCTCAAGACATTAAGGGCAAAATAAGCCTAAAGAAAGCATAGGGAAGGAAATATTAATCAGAGCAGAAATGAAGTAGAAAAAAAGCATAAAATAGTGATGACAAAGACAAGTTGGTCATTTGAGTAGATTAATAAATGTGTAACCTTTGACCAAGACTGATGAATGAAACAGAAAGATATAACTGCAGACATTAAAGATAATTTTTTAATTTCAATAACTTTATTCCAAAAGGTTTAAAATTTTGGACAAGTAGGAAAAATTCTCAAAAAATACAACTATCTAAATGGTCACATTGGCTTCCCAGGTGGCACTAGTGATAAAGAACCTGCCTGCCAATGCAGGAGATCAAAGAGATGAATGTTCAATCCACGGGTCAGGAAGATCATGGCAACCCACTCCAGTATTCTTCCCCGGATAATCCCATGGACAGAGGAGCCTGGTGGAAAACAGGGATCACAAAGAGTAGGACACGACTGAAGTGACTTAGTATGCAAATGATCACAAGAAATATAAATCCTACCAGTGCAACTGAATCAATAATTAAAAACCTTCCCACAGTCAAAAATAAACTGCATGCCTGGATGGCTTAACCAGCAAGTTCTACCAAAATTAAGAAACCAAAAACACTCAATACAAAGTTTTAAGGAAAAATTATACAAATCTTGCCATAGAACAAGAGCAAAGGACATTTTCCAAAGCTTGGAGTTTCGACTGAGCCAAACACAAAAAGACAACTAGAATTATAAGTGAAAACTATACACCAATCTCATTCATGATCTCAAGACGCAAAAATCTTAAAAGAAAACATTAGCACACCAAAACCATATCATTTTAAAAGAATAATACATCTTGATCAAAGTAAATCTGGAATCCCCACTAAGTTTTTTTTAAAATATAAGTAAGTCAATATAATTAACCACATTAATATATTAAAGGAGAAAAATCATATTTTCACCTCAATAGATGGAGAAAAACTGACATCTATTGATGGTTTTTAAAATGAACTTAAATAGAAGGAAAATTCCTATTCTAAGAAAGATACATAACAAAAGCCTATTATAAACATATTTAATGATAAACATCAAAAGCACTTCCTTTTAGAAAATGGAATGAGACAAGATGTCCATGATCATCTCTTCTACTCAATACTGCACTAGAGATCTTAGAAAGTGAAAGTGAAAGTCACTCAGTCATGTGATTCTGCAACCCCATGGACTATACAGTCCATGGCCCTTCTCCAGGGGATCCTCCCAACCCAGGGATCAAACCTAGGTCTCCCGCATTGCTGGCAGATTCTTTACCAGATGAGCTACCAAGGAAGCCCCAGTGGAAGCTACCTGGGAAGACTAGAGGTCTTGGCTATGGAAAATAAGGCAAGAAAAAGACTGAAAGATTAAAAAGAAAGAAAAAATGGTATTATTTACAGATAAAAAGATTGTATTCATAGAAAAGGAATCACTATTATTAAAATTTTGATGGGTTTTTAGCAAAATTGCTGAATATAACATCAATGCTCAAAAATAAAATTTTTATATATCAGCAATTGTTAGAAATTAAATTTTGGAAAACATGCCATTTTAATATCATCAAAATGTAGCAAGCACATGGGAATTATATATGTAAGATCACTATGCATAAAATGACATTACTAATATGTTGAAGAAATAAAGCCAGGCACCAGAGTATGTACTATATTAATACATTTACATGAAGCTCCAAAATCAGCAAAACTACATAATTTAGGGACACAAATTTAGGTAGGAAAACTGAAGAGCAAAATAAGGAAGTGGTTTGCATCAAGTCAGGATACTTCTGGGAGAAAAGGAAGGGGAGAGAGCTTCTGAGGTCCTGGAACCATTTCATTTCTTGGCCTTGGCAGTGGTTAAATGGGTGCTCATTTACAATATTTCTTTCAGCTACTGCTGCTGCTAAGTCGTTTCAGTCGTGTCCGACTCTGTGTGATCGCATAGACAGCAGTCCACCAGGCTCCTCTGTCTACAGGATTCTCCAGGCAAGAATACTGGAGTGGGTTGCCATTTCCTTCTCCATCTTCTTTCAGCTACATACTGTTAAAACCACATTTCTGTGTGTATATTTAATTTCATATGTGTGCATACATGCATAAAAGGTTTTTAAAAACCCTCAAAGAAGCAGCTACAAAAAGGAGGTGGGGGGTTGGGGAGGGTAGAAGTGAAATCCATATGGTAAGAGAAACTTTATGACATAAGGGTAACCAATTTGGAACAATCACTGAAGAAATTTAGTGAAATGTCATTATTTTTTATTTTCTTAAAAAAACAGAGTACTAGCAGAAAAACAGTCTCCCTTGTAAGATAGCTAGTCTTAGAGTCAGAAAGTTTTTCACCCAGGTCTGCCTGCAATGCAGGAGACCTGGATTTGATCCCTGGGTTGGGAAGATTCCCTGGAGAAGGGAATGGCAACCCATTCCAGTATTCTGGCCTGGAGAATTCCATGGACAAAAGTGCCTGGCAAGCTACAGTCCATGGTCTCACAAAGAGTCGGATATGACTGAGTGACTAACAAACAAAATATTCCCTACTGCAAAATGAGAATTCCACTGAACTCATCAGGATTTGGAGAAGGCAATGGCATCCCACTCCAGTGTTCTTGCCTGGAGAATCCCAGGGATGGGGGAGCCTGGTGGGCTGTCGTCTCTGGAGTTGCACAGAGTCAGACACGAGTGAAGCGACTTAGCAGCAGTAGCAGCAGCAGCAGCAGGATTAGAGAGACTATATCTACAGTGTCTTATCACGTAATAGTAAGTCACTAAATGGAAATTGCTTTTGTAATTGTTGTTGCTATAACTAAAAGGTGTGTACCTTCCCATTTGTATTAATAAGTTTAATTCTTGAACTGACATGTAAACTTCTGAGCAAAGGCATTACCAGTGATTCAGTTAATAAAAATTGACCACAAGGAACTGCTTCACTTGAAATTATTAGATGACAAGTTTAACAGGACTCTAAATAAATTACATTTAACACATTCAATAAATAAAGACTTTAGCAGGTTACTCTAATAGTTCTTTTTCTGAAAAGAATTCCAAGAACCCCTTTTTCATGTACATGTTAAATGATTACAATATAACATTTATATAAAAATAATAGAGCCTTCACAGCCTGAAAACATTAAGGATATGTATGTCACCCATAAATGATGATCATTCACCCACATTAGTCCAAACATGTTCAAACACAACATGGCATTACTGTGACAGCATGAGCAGCTCCTGAGCTCTTTTGTCCTCACAGGTAACCTTGTTCCTGAACACTCATAGCAGTGCAACTAAGGCCATGGAAAATCCCTTCAATGTTTGAGAAACAGTATGAGAAGGTGGAAAAAGAATGTAGCTAAGAGACAAACAGACCCGCTTGCAAAAGCTGGCTCTGCCACATTCTAATTAGGTATCCTCTCTTTAAACCTCAGTGCCCCGAGTTGTCCAAATAGAATAAAACCAATCTCATGGGATTATTTTATGGAAACCCTTTAATGCAACAGAGTGGGACCATCATTCCGCTGAGTGAAGCTGCCTCTAAGTCAGATATCCCACCCCACCAGACCAAGCCTACTTTGTCACAAAGGTATTTCCTGGCTAAGTGTCTCAAACAAGTTGGCCAATACAGTCATTAATCAGACATCCCCTGCAGTACCTGGATTTGAATTCCAGAAACTCAGAGCTGGAGGGTACTTTGAAACCACAATAATTTGCTGCATCTACCTAAACTTACAGTTGTTTACATCATTTTACAGATCATTGTCAGTTAACAGATCTGGTTAATTGTCAAGGATTTGTCGAGGCCCTAGAACAGTAATTCTCAAGCCTGGCTGCATATTACAATCTCATAGGTAGTGTAACACACATAAACACACCCATGGCCCATCTCAAATCAACTGAATCAGAAATTTGAGGTGAAGCACAGGCTCCTATATTTTGTACAATCTTCTCTGGATGATTCCAATGTGAAGCTAAGGATGAGACAAGGACAGTAGTTGACTAGATGGCAAAGAAGCTGTCAGTACTTTGCTATCAAAAAAGTGGCTTTAATAATTATGTGGGCATTTTTCTATCTTATCCAAGCAAAAGGAAACTCAGGAGATCCAGATTGTATTTAAAGAATTTCATGGTCAAGAGAGTTATCCGATTTAACAGAATTTAAAAAGATAAAAAATTATGTTTTCTAGAACAATATACTTCATATGAAGAGCATATTTTGGTATTGCCATGCTAAAAATTTCTTGCCTTGAGAACCCCATGAACAGTATGAAAAGGCAAAAAGATAGGTCGGTAGGTGTCCAATATGCTACTGGAGAACAATAGAGAAATAACTCCAGAAATAATGAAGAGATGGAGCCAAAGCAAAAACAACACCCAGTTGTGGATTTAGTTGGTGATGGAAGTAAAGTCCGATAATGCAAAGAGCAATATTGCATAGGAACCTGGAATGTTAAGTCTATGAATCAAGGCAAATTGAAAGTGGTCAAACAGGTATGGCAAGAGTGAACATCAACATTTTAGGAATCAGTGAACTAAAATGGACTAGAACGGGTGAATTTAACTCAGATGACTATTACATCTACTACTGTGGGCAAGAATCCCTTAGAAGAAATGGAATACCCATCATAGTCAACAAGAGTCCAAAATGCAGTACTTGGGTGCAATCTCCAAAACGACAGAATGATCTGTTTGTTTCCAAGGCAAACCTTTCAATATCACAGTAATCCAAATCTATGCCCTGATCACTAATGCTGAAGAAGTTGAAGTTGAACTGTTCTATGAAGACCTACAAGACCTTCTAGAACTAACACCCAAAAATGATGTCCTTTTCATTATAGGGGACTGGAATGCAAAAGTAGGAAGTCAGGAAACATCTGGAGTAACAGGGAAATTTGGCCTTGGAGTACAGAATGAAGCAGGGCAAAGGCTAATAGAGTTTTGCCAAGAGAACGCACTGGTCATAGCAAACACCTTCTTCCAACAACACAAGAGAAGACTCTACACATGGACATCACCAGATGGTCAACACCTAAATCAGACTGATTACATTCTTTGCAGTCAAAGATGGAGAAGCTCTATACAGTCAGCAAAAACAAGACCAGGAGCTGACTGTGGCTCAGATCATGAACTCCTTATTGCCAAATTCAGACTGAAATTGAAGAAAGCAGGGAAAACCACTAGACCACACAGTTCAGTTCAGTTTAGTTCAGTTGCTCAGTCGTGTCCGACTCTTTGCAACCCCATGAACTGAAGCACGTCAGGCCTGCCTGTCCATCACCAACTCCCGAAGTTCACTCAAACTCACGTCCATCAAGTTGGTGATGCCATCCAGCCATCTCATCCTCTGTCGTCCCCTTCTCCTCCTGCCCCCAATCCGTCCCAGCATCAGTCTTTTCCAATGAGTCAACTCATTGGACCACACAGGTATGACCTAAATTAAATCCCTTAGGATTATACAGTGGAAGTGACAAATAGATTCAAGGGATTAGGTCTGATACACAGAGTGCCTGTAGAACTATGGAAAGAGGTTCATGACATTGTAAAGGAGGCAGTGATCAAGACCATCCCCAAGAAAAAGAAATACAAAAAGGCAAAATGGTTATCTGAGAAGGCCTTACAAATAGCTGAGAAAAGAAGAGAAGCTGAAGACAAATGAGAAAAGGAAAGATACATCCATTTGAATGCAGAGTTCTGAAGAATAGCAAGGAGAGATAAGAAAGACTTCTTCAGTGATCAACCCAAAGAAATAGAGGGAAACAATAGAATGGGAAAGACTAGAGATCTCTTCAAGAAAATTAGAGATGCCAAGGGAACATTTCATGCAAAGATGGGCTCGATAAAGGACAGAAATGGTATGGACCTAACAAACAGAAGATATTAAGAAGAGGTGGCAAGAATACACAGAAGAACTGTACAAAAAAGATCTTCATGACCCAGGTAATCACAATGATGTGATCACTCACCTAGAGCCAGACATCCTGGAATGTGAAGTCAAGTGGGCCTTAGGAAGCATCACTATGAACAAAGCTAGTGGAGGTGATGGAATTCCAGTTGAGCTACTTCAAATCCTGAAAGATGATGCTGTGAAAGTGCTGCACTCAATATGCCAGCAAATTCAGAAAACTCAGCAATAGCCACAGGACTGGAAAAGGTCAGCTGTCATTCCAGTCCCAAAGAAAGACAATGCCAAAGAATGCTCAAACTACCACACAATTGCACTCATCTCACACTAGCAAAGTAATGCTCAAAATCCTCCAAGCCAGGCTTCAACAGTACATGAACCGTGAACTTCCAGATGTTCAAGCTGGATTTAGAAAAGGCAGAAGAACCAGAGATCAAATTGCCAACATCCCTTGGATCATCCCAAAAGCAAGCGAGTTCCAGAAAAACATCTACTTCTGCTTTATTGCCTATGGCAAAGCCTTTGACTGTGTGGATCACAAAAAACTGTGGAAAATTCTTAGAGATGGGAATACCAGACCACCTGACCTGCCTCCTAAGAAACCTGTATGCAGGTCAAGCAGCAACAGTTAGAACTGGACATGGAACAACAGACTGGTTCCAAATTGGGAAAGGAGTACATCAAGGCTGTATATTGTCATCCTGCTTATTTAATTTATATGCAGAGTACATCATGAGAAATGCTGGACTGGATGAAGCACAAGCTGGAATCAAGATTGCTGGCAGAAATATCAATAACCTCAGTATGCAGATGACACCACCCTTATGGCAGAAAGTGAAGAAAAACTAAAAAGCCTCTTGATGAAAGTGAAAAAGGAGAGTGAAAAAGCTGGCTTAAAACTCAACATTCAGAAAACTAAGATCATGGCATCCAGTCCCATCACTTCATGGCAAATAGATGGGGAAACAATGGAAACAGTAAGGGACTATTTTGGGGGGCTACCAAATCACTGCAGATGGTGACTATAGCCATGAATTTAGAAGATGCTTGCTCCTTGGAAGAAAAGTTATGACCAACCTAAACAGCTTATTGAAAAGCAGAAACATTACTTTGCCAACAAAGGTACATCTAGTCAAACCTATGGTTTTTCCAGTAGTCACATATGGATGTGAGAGTTGGACTTAAAGAGAGCTGAGTGCCGAAGAATTGATGCTTTTGAACTGTGGTGTTGGAGAAGACTCGAGAGTCCCTTGGATTGCAAGGCGATCAAACCAGTCAATTCTAAAGGAAATCAGTCCTGAATATTCATTGGAAGAACTGATGCTGTAGCTGAAGCTCCAATACTTTGGGCACCTGATTCGAAGAACTGACTTATTGGAAAAGACCCTGATGCTGGGAAAGATTGAAGGTGGGAGGAGAAGGGTATGACAGAGGATAAGATGATTGGATGGCATCACTGACTCGATGGACATGAGTTTGAGTAAGCTCTGGGAGTTGGTGATGGACAGGGAAGCCTGGCGTGCTGCAGTCCATGGGGTCACAAAGAGTTGGACATGACTGAGTGACCGAACTGAACTGATGCTAAAAAAAAAAAAAAAAAAAAGGAAAATGGAACGACATTTCTCTCAGAGCTTTGCACCTTCTCTTAATTTTATCTAAACCAAAGAGGGCATTCGGAGAAGGTAATGGCACCCCACTCCAGTACTCTTGCCTGGAAAATCCATGGATGGAGGAGCCTGGTAGGCTGCAATCCATGGGTTCGCGAAGAGTCGGACACGACTGAGCGACTTCACTTTCACTTCTTACTTTCATGCATTGGAGAAGGAAATGGCAACCCACTCCAGTATTCTTGCCTGGAGAATCCCAGGGACAGAGGACGCCTAATGGGCTGCTGTTTATGGGGTCGCACAGAGTTGGACAGAACTGAAACAACTTAGCAGTAGCAGCAAAGAGGGCATTAGAAAGTCACTCACAATGTGACATTTAAAGTTATTCCATTTCATAAGGAAAAGTATTCTTAATGAAAAGTGGGATCAGAAGCATGACTTTTCTCCTTATGTTTTCTCCATACTATGCAAAATATATTTCTACCGAAGTTCCAGGGATCCTGGCTTTATTTTCCAAATATCTCCTACAGAAAATAAGTTGTTACTACAGTAATATTTACCCACTCTTGATAGAATTTTCCAGTGCTTATTCTAGGGTTTTGAACATAGCAACCACACAAACTGCTGTTGCAAGCTACTCATGGCATTCGGATGCTTAGCAACATTCAGGAATGAATACATCTTTAAACTATGTGGACATGTAGCTGAAAACTATAGTTTCAAACATCTCTAAAGAGCTATTTATGCTGAATCTATCCCAGATCTGTCCATTCTTATGAGTAACACTTTTCTCTTTATCTTCATCCAGGTGGAATAGTGAAAATTACAGCAGAATAATCTGGTTGATAATTTTGTTCGTTATTACTGTATCTTGAAAATAATGACATGATGTCCAACATGTACAGCTAAGCAACTGATTATTTAGTGCATATGCATTTTTCTCTTCTGACAAAGTCGTAAATAAGTGGTATAATCTTTATCTGGGATTTTGAGGGTATTTTGGTCTTTAGGTAAGACTTTAGCAGTTACTATTGAATCAAGGGATTACTGGTGGACTGCTGTGCTTTGTCACCATATTTTACCCAGTGGTAAATATTTTACCCAGTGGTAAATAAGTGGTAAATAAGTGGAAAGTAAGACAATGGATGTGATTCTTTGCATAAAGGTTCTGTTTGTTGATTATTGAATAAGTGATGGATTATCACCTACCTGAGGACAATTCATCAGACAGGCAGGGGTCCAGAAATGGAAAGAGCTTGTTAAGTGTATAATTGTAGTCTCTTCTCTCAAACTCAGTAACAAGGCTTACTAGAAATGAGAATTAGTTATATACTTGCATGCACACACAAATACATGGATAATACACATAAGTGTATATATGTACATTATTTTTTAAATATATCTATACATACAACCGTAAAGATCAAAATGTGAGAGACACTAAATTAACTAAAATGTAAATCAAGATTAAATCCTGGAAAAAGACCTCACGACTAATTTATTTTTTTAAAACATTTACTCTAAGTCCATTTACAGTGGGAGGAAAAGGGTTAAGAATCATAATAGGGGATTTTTTTCTAAACTGTAGCCACCAGAATGTAGTTCCAGTCTAATGATTCATGATCTCTAAGGTATATGATGGGGCTTCTGACTCTGAGCAGGTTTTGCAATGAGTCACCCCATGGTTGATTCACTTCCCTCAATGACTAAGCCAGGCAGGAGTTCATCAGTGAAGGGCCCACAGCCCACCACAAGGCGGCACCCCAGGTAAAGAAGAGCCTAAGACTGGTAGGTTTTGGAGGGGAAAATGGTCATTGCACTACAGGAAGGAAGTAGCATGCACCCAAGAAATATATATAAAAATACACACCATTCACTTATTAACTACTGAATTGGTGTAGTACAGTCAGTATCCGATCATAGGGTCATCTTGAGTACTTTGAAAAGGATCGGTCGAAAGACTTAAAGTGGCAAAGTTCAGGGCCCTAACACAAACATATAATTTGGAAGAAGAAAAATGAAACCTTATTAAATGTTAGACTGACTCCTTTCTTATTTTCTTTTAATCAAGATTCTTCAGATACCTTTCTCAAGAATTTCACACACATCCCAAAGGCTATCTTTCACTATTGCTACCAGAGGTTGACAAATTTCTTCCATAAATGGCCTGACAGTAAACAGTTGAAGCTCACAGGCCACCACACAGTGGTCTCTGTCATTCTGCTGCCACTGTTATCTTGCAATCAGACATAGATGATTAAGTTAATAAATGGACTGCGTTCCAATAAAACTTTGATAAACACAGGTGCAGATTTGCCCTAAAACCAGGCAAACACATTAAACTGGTTGTGCATCTGAGTTTGTAAAGACTCAATGCTTTTAAACCTTACTTCCTTCAGTGTCCACACTCTACCCCCCATGACTTACGTCCTCAGACATAAATAAAATCTACACATAAGGAAATTCAAGAACAAGATTACTATCAAAGAACAGGAACAAGCAGCACAAACGATTATCACTTTGTCCCAAAGACTCAAAATGTTACATGTTAGATTACTTTTAATATTGTTTGAGTTTGAACTCGTAAAACTAAGACTTCTGAAATTCAAATAAGCCAAACAAACTGTTCTTGCCCAAACCGTTTGTAATCAAGATTAAACATTATAGATAAAATAATGTGTTTTTTTCCCATAGAAGTTGAAAAAGAAAAAACAATTCTAAAGAACTACTGTTCTAACTATGTCTATTTTAAATACAGTATATACCAATTTTTTCAACCTAATCGTTATTGATTTGTTCTTTAGGGTCAAATTGAAAGGAAAAGAATAATTCAAAAAACAGCATTTCTAAGGATCAGGTATAAGAGTGCTATTCAAATTTTAATATACATACGAATCCCCTGAGGATGTTGTTGAAATGCAGAATCTGACTCCATAAGTCTGAGATGGGAACCCAAGATGCTGCATTTCTAACAAGCCTGCAGATGATGGGGATGCTCAGGGCCCATGGACCACCCTTTAAGCAACTAAGAATACATAATCACCCGGGAAATGGTGATTCATGGCCTTGGGAATTCCTGTGTGCTTGCATGCTAAGTCGTGTCCGACTCTTTGCAACCCTGTGAACTGTAGCCCACCAGGTTCCTCTGTCCATGGGATTCTCCAGGCAAGAATACTGGAGTGGGTTGGCATTTCCTTCCGCATCTCTTATGTTTCTTGCATTGGCAGGCAGGTTCTTTACCACTAGGCCCACCTGGGAAGCCCCTTGGGAATTCCTGGAGGCCAGGAATTTAAAATTAGCTCCCCAGTGATTATGCACTTTTTAAAGGAATTTAAGGAAAATAATCCACAAATTAGGCCAATCTTCCCTGATAGCTCAGTTGGGAAAGAATCCGCCTGCAATGCAGGAGACCCTGGTTACATTCCTGGGTTGGGAAGATCTTCTGGAGAAGGGATAGGCTACCCACTCTAGTATTCTGGCCTGGAGAATTCCATGGACTATATATAGTCCATGGGGTCACAAAGAGTTGGACACGACTGAGCGACTTTCACTTTTCTTTAATGACTAAAAAATCCACAACATTATATATTTGAGTTAAAACCTCAAAAAGTCGAGTGCGATCCAAACAGGGGCCCTAAAACAGCACGTTCAGTACCTTGGCAAAACGACATCTTTGAAGCAAGCTAACCCTGGCTGACAGCCTATTACGTGTCAGGCAAAGTGCTGCATGCTTTCAATACATCATTTTTTTTAACCCTTCCATTTCACATTAAAGACACCTGAAAACAAAGCCTCTGCTCAAGGTCAGTCTGGGTTCAAAACCCACCAACCTGTCTCTCCTACTTTTATTTATTTCTATTTTTATGTTCTACTTCTGGTCATCTCATCCCTTCCTGGTGGGAAGTAGGACCATTATTCCCTATGACTTCTCCCTTTCTATGACAGGATTGTTCATCCTGTGGGTCGTCATGGGGAGAAGTATATGTGCCACTTCACTGACTTTGGGTTTGGCTCCATGACATACTTTGCCCAACAGAAATGTGAGCATATATGACACCAGCCACCTCCAAGCAGGTTTTAACTGTGTTGTGTGATTTGGATTATGTTCCTGCTCTCGCCAAGAGAACAGCATGTCTTAGATGGTAACTGTTCTTAAAGGATCGTTTTTAATCAAAATTGGCAATCACCTATTGCGTATTAAAGATAATGACAAGTGATATAAAAAATACATGATGTAAAATAAGAAAGGTATAAGATGACCATGATGACAGCTGTGGGAAACTGCAACACACGTATGCACAGGAACAAAAGGACTGAAAGGAAATGTACCAAAATATAATCAAGATGTTTTTCAGAAAGGAATTTGAAAAAGAAGAGATACATGTGTATGTGTAACTGAATCACTTTGCTGTACACCTAAAACTAACACAACATTGTTAATCGACTATGCTCCAATATAAAATTAAAGAGTTCTTAAAAGATTTTTTGGACTACAGGTTAATTTTTGTCCTCTATTTTCTATGTTGGCTACAGTGGCGTCATATTGCTTTGACAAAGTCCAAATTAATTTTCAACTTTCAAATTTTAAAGCAAGACTTTTTAAAAATATAACATTAGTATAAACCATGAGCATGCCTTGCAAAAGGGAAAATGTGACACTTCAGAATTCTTCTTTATATGTGCAATTACACCTCAGGGTCACTGGTTACTAGCAGTGTGACCTTGAGTAAGTTAATCACTCTGCCTGTTTCCTCATCCATAAAAGGACTTAATAATATCTACTTCTTGGGTTATTTAGCACATTCAATATGGTAATAGATATAAAGCACCTGACTCATATAAGCATTCAATAAAAGCATTCACTACAGCTAATATCACAGAAAGCTGATAGAATTATATCTGTTATAGAAAGGAATTTATCAGTGAAGCATTAACCAAAGATAACATTCAAGGCAATTTGAGACTTTCAGTAGTCCATGAACTTAGCTATAAGGACATTCTACATTACATACCACTTTTAAGGATGCTTTTGATTACCCTAGGTCCACCCAAATAATCTAGGATAACCTATTTTGAAGTTAGGTGAGCAACCTTATATTCCATCTGTAATCTTAATTCCCCTTTGCCATTTAACATGGTCACAGGTTCCAGAGTTTAGGGTATGGACATCTTTGGAGGGCCATCAGTCTACCCGGCACACTGTGGTACTTCATGTAAAATAACTCAACGTTCAAAAAACTGGCTAATGTCATAGATGACCACAATAAAGTACTATGTGAATCTCTCTCCTGATTTCATACCTTAATGTTCCCCATGGTTGATCAACATTCAGCCTCTTCAATCAGAAAAGCACTCATCTATAGAAGTGAATGAATGCTCTCCTTCACTGATTCAGGGCTAAGGGCCAAGTCTGATAAAGAATCACCCAGAACTCCAGTTCAGGAAGCACTCACTGAGTGGGCAGGGGGGCAAGATGGATCCCACCAACACTGAAATTGGAGCTGCTAGAAGGACTCCCAAAGTTCTGTGGAGCCGCAGCTGAGGCTGCTGGTTAAGACTTCACTGAGGAAGGCATTTTGGCTGAATGTTTATGGAAGTAAAGAGAAGCAAGGGGCTGAAGGCATGAAGGCTCAGCATGGTGCAGTCAAAGGTGTGAGGAAACAGTCCCTGCTGGCTGGTGTTGTTGCTAACTTCCACTGCAGAAGAACATCAGAAATTATACTAAGTGAAGACAGTCAAACAAAGACAAATATCATATGATATCACTTATATGTGGAATCTAAAAAAAAAAATGATACAAATGAACTTATTTAGAAAACAGAAACAGACTCACAGACATGGAAAACAAACTTATAGTTACCAAAGGGGAAAGGTGAGGGAGATAGATAGGGAGTCTGTGATCGACATGTACACACTACTATATATAAAATAGAAAATCAACAAGGATCTACTATATAGCATGGGGAACTCTACTCAATATTATGTAACAAACCCAAATGGGAAAAGAATTTGAAATAGAATAGATAATGTGTATGTGTTTAACTGAATCATTTTGCTGTATATCAGAAACTAATACAACATTATAAATAAACTATGTTGCTGCTGCTGCCACTGTGCTGTGCTCAGTTATATCCAACTCTTTGGGATCCCATGGACTATAGCCCACCAGGCTCCTCTGTCCATGGAACTCTCCAGGCAAGAGTACTGAAGTGGGTAGCCATTCCCTTCTCCAGGGGATCTTCCCAACCCAGGGATCAAACCCAGGTCTCCCACATTGCAGGCAGATTCTTTACCACTGAGCTACCTGGGAAGCCCCAAGCAACTATACTCCAATATAAATTTTTTTTTTAAATTAAAAAATAGAAGTGGGGAAGGAAGCCAGCCTAGATCCTGAGAAGTAATTGAAGAGGCCAAACAAGGAGAAAAAGTGCCCAGAAGCTGGGTGGCAGGTTGTCCCCATAAGAGGCCAGAAAACAGCAACAAATGGGAGGGGAGAGGGCAGAGCAGGGGGCAAGAGAAGGCAGAGAGTGAGAAAAAAATAAACAGACGGGCAAGAGGCACAGTAGGGAGACAGAAGAAGGAGAGAGGCAGCAAGGTAGCTTTTCTAGGCAACCAGCAAGCACTAGTCACTGAGCTTGTACATTACTGCATAAGAAATGCACGGAAAAATCACATAGACAGTAACAGGGTGGGTGCTTGCCAAGGGCTTGGGGGCCATGGGGAGTTATTGTTTAGTGGGGACAGTGTTCCAGTTTTGAAAAATAAAAAAGCATCTGGAGATGGATGATGGCTGCATAACATTATGAATGTATTTAATACAACTGAGCTGTGTATGTAAAAATGGTTAGGATAGCCAGTTGTATGTTCTGTGTGCTTTACCACAATTAAGAAAATGAAGAAAAAGAAAAGGAATGAATGAATAGTGAGAGAGCAGTGACTACTTACCAATTTCTCTTTCCAGTAGCCAAGTATTGAAAAGAAGTAGTGTGTATGATGAAGTAAAGAAAAAAAAATGTACAGTGAGCTTGGATACCATCATTGAATCAACAGAAAGGGAAAGAAAGGCAATATAAGACACAGATAAGAGTAACAGAATAAATCCCAGAGAAGGCAAATGGGGTCAGAATCAAAATCACACAGTGGGGGCAGCTTTGGGTGAGAGCTGGAGGAAGAACCCTCTTCTCTGTGGGAGAGGTACCACTTTCAGAATGGGAGTGGGGGCTGTGAAGTAGGAGAGAAGTGAAAGATGTCAGGAGGCAAGGGAGAAGGGAAAAGGAAAATCCCAAGGTTTGAAAGCAAAAGCAATCTGTTTATTTTGGTCCTTGACCAAAATTGTAGAAGTAATTGCACAGATCAGGGTTTAAACAGGGAACACTTACCGGTCTTAGCTGTGGTTTTACCTTGAAGGAGCTCTGTTACCTTAAGCAAGTCAGTTAAACTTCCTAAACTGCATCTTTACAAGAGGGAGATTTGCTAAAATAATCACACCAACTATCCAGCTCTACACTTCAATGGCTTCAAAGAAACAGTTTATACCTTGAACAGTGTCAGCTTACCTACACCACGTTTCCCCTCCCAGAAGGGAAATGGGAACCAAAGTCAAGGTGTAGGTAATTTAAATACCCTTGGGCTGTTTTCACATCTCATTTTTGATAGTGACAGCCACAACAAACAGATGGTTACTGCTGACAAGGCCTGTGTCATTACAGTCCTAATGGTAATTAATGTTTTTATAGCACTTTACTGTTCATGAGGAGCCTTCACTCATGAAACGTTTTAGTCCACCTTCACAATAGCTCTGAAACAGGTAAGGCTGCTCTTCTATCCATTTTCCAGCCTCAGTTTGGCTTATAGACGTCGATGATGTGTCCAAGGCCTCAAAGCAGACGAATGACAAACGTGGGACTTGAATCCAGGTACTCAGGACTCAGATTTTTTTTCATAGTGATGTACTGCACATAGAATATTGCACAGCATTTGGTGTCACAAACAGAAAATTCATGAGGCAAAAGGAATTTGCACAGATTGATTCTTTTAATTGATTCTGGCAGTACACTTTATTGAAATGCAAGTACAATCTTAATTTTCAAGTGATGAATGATTGGAATCCAAAGAACAAAGAAGGAGAGGACTAGGATTCAACTACTTCAAAGTCCTCATTCTCAAGATGAGAAAACAGGACCCCGCTGGGACACATGACTTTTGGGAAGCAGAGCTGACACCGGAACTCAGGGCTCCCACCAGCCCCGGGGCTCTCATCACTGGCCAGGTCTACACAGCTTCAGAGAAAAGTTAACAACTGAACTGCTCCTTAACAATGAAATGATTCCAATTAAAATAATCTGAGGGGCTCCTTCCCTCATTTTTCCATCTGCGAACCATATGGATGCTGCCTATTAATGGTATTAGAATTCTTTGGAGCAAATTCTTTTCACAAATGGGAGGAGTGGTAATGACAATTATGTCTTATTTTAGTACAAAATAGAAGTAAAATGGATCTACTAAGGAATTCATCTGAGAGTTTTAAACCGACTGAAACTGCCTTCATTCCCATGCTCTACCTACAAAATGTTTTCTAAACAAATTACAATGGAAAAACCGAAAAAATGCAATGAAAATATTTTGAACAAGACCATCTTATCAAACAATTCCCATTCTCCTCCTTGGGAAATAATGAGTCAGCAGGTGCTTCAAGAAAATTAGAGATACCAAGGGAACATTTCATGCAAAGATGAGCACAATGAAGGACAGAAATGGTATGGAACTAACAGAAACAGAAGATATTAAGAAGAGGTGGCAAGAATACACAGAAGAACTATACAAAAAAGATCTTCATGACCCAGATAATCACGATGGTGTGATCACTCACCTAGAGCCAGACATCCTGGAATGTGAAGTCAAGTGGGCCTTAGGAAGCCTCACTACGAACAAAGCTAGTGGAGGTGATGGAATTCCAGTTGAGCTATTTCAAATCCTAAAAGATGATGCTGTGAAAGTGCTGCACTCAATCTGCCAGCAAATTCGGAAAATTTGGCAGTGACCACAGGACTGGAAAAGGTCAGTTTTCATTTCAATCCCAAAGAAAGGCAATGCCAAAGAATGCTCAAACTACCACACAATTGCACTCATTTCGCACTCTAGCAAAGGAATGCCCCAAATCCTCTAAGCCAGAATTCAACAGTACATGAACCTTGAACTTCTAGATGTTCAAGCTGGATTTAGAAAAGGTAGACGAACCAGAGATCAAATTGCCAACATCCCTTGGATTACAGAAAAAGCAAGTGAGTTCCAGAAAAACATTTACTTCTGCACTACTGACTTGTCAAAGCCTTGGACTGTGTGAATCACAACAAACTGTGGAAAATTCTGAAAGAGATGGGAATCCCAGACCACCTGACCTGCCTCGTGAGAAATCTGTATGCAGGCCAAGAAGTAACAGTTAGAACTGGACATGGAACAACAGACTGGTTCCAAATTGGGAAAGGAGTACATCAAGGCTGTATGTTATCACCCTGCTTATTTAACTTCTACGCAGAGTACATCATGAGGAAATGCTGGACTGGATGAAGCACAAGCTGGAATCAAGATTGCTGGGAGAAATACCAATAACCTCAGATATGCAGATGACACTACCTTTATGACAGAAAGTGAAGAACTAAAGAGCCTCTTGATGAAAGTGAAAAAGGAGAGTGAAAAAGTTGGCTTAAAACTCAACATTCAAAAAACTCAGATCATGCATCCAGTCACTTCATGGAAAATAGGTGGAGAAACAGTGGAAACAGTGACAGACTGTATTCTTCTGGGCTCCAAAATCACTGTAGATGGTGACTGCAGCCATGAAATTACAAGATGCTTGCTCCTTGGAAGAAAAGTTATGACCAACCTAGACAGCTTATTAAAAAGTAGAGACATTACTTTGCCTACAAAGGTCCATCTAGTCAAAGCTATGGTTTTTCCAGTAGTCATGTATGCATTCAAAAGTTGGACTATATAGAAAGCTGAGCACCGAAGTACTGATGCTTTTGAACTGTGGTGTTGGAGAAGACTCTTGAGAGTCCCTTGGACAGCAAAGAGATCCAACCAGTCCATCCTAAAGGAAATGAGTCCTGAATATTCATTGGAAGGACTGATGCTGAAGCTGAAGCTCCAATACTTTGGCCACCTGATTTGAAGAACTGACTCATTGATAAAGATCCTGATGCTGGGAAAGACTGAAGGCAGGAGGAAAAGGGGACGACAGAGAATGAGATGGTTGAATGGCATTTCTGACTCAATGGACATGAGTTTGAGTAAGCTCCGGGAGTTGGTAATGGACAGGGAGGACTCACGTGCTGCAGTCTATGGGGTCACAAAGAGTTGGATATGACTGAGTGACTGAACTGAACTGAGGTGCTTCTAACCAAAATTACTTATATCACAAAGCAGAAAAATGTTTACTGTTTAAACACCACGTGGTGCTAGTCAACCCGCTTGCCAATGCAGGAGATGAAAAAGACACAGACTCGATTCCTGGGTCAGAAAGATCCTCTGGAGGAGGGCATGGTAACCCACTCCAGTATTCTTGTCTGGAGAATCCCATGGACAGAAGAGCCTGGCAGGTGATAGTCCATGGGATCACAAAGAATCGGACATGACTGAAGCAGCCTAGCAATGTTTAAACAGAAGACTCCACTCGAAGAATAGATGAGAATGTAAATATAATGTATTATGAAGTTTCAGATCCTATTTTGTATGTTTTATGCAGTAAAAAAAAGTCTGAGTCTTCCATTAGACTATAAAGGACTCAAGTACAAGAAGATCAAATGAAGGGAGCTGTTCTGAGGTGAGCAGATAATTGCTGATCATCTTCCCTCAGGGCACCTCGGACCTTTGGGTTCATATTCCTGAGACCAAGAGAAAGGATTTCTACTGTGGAAAAGAAATCAGCAAAGCTTTTAATGAACATGCAAAGGCTAATATGAAAGATGGAAAATACACCTGTGTGTTCAGTTCTGGAGCTGTAAGAGGGAGGCTAAGACAGCAGGCTGAAGGTTCTTTTCAGAGTGAACTCTCCAGTGTTTCATAGTGTTTTGGAGATGAAGTTTTTATTACAGTGGGTGTTCAGCCTCAAATGCATAACCAGGTTTCTCCTCAAGACAGTTGCAAGAATTTTAAACTAAGAAGATAGGAGACAAGTAAGTCCAAGACCGCCAAAGGGGGAAAATTTAATCTCCCTCATTTTTTCTGGGTTAAGAAGACAGAAATACTCTAAGGTTTCAATCAAAAGCCCAGGAAATCCAGGCCTGAGGAGAGTAGACAACCATAACTAGATTGAGCCTTCCTAAAACTGCAACCTGGCCTTAATTTAGCTCAATATTTGAAGGTGATCAGCTCCTCACTATATTTACCTAACAGAGGACAAGAAGGAAATCCTTTCTAGAAGATGTAATCTAGAACTAGTAAGACTTTCACACACTGTGTCTGGGTACAAAATAAAAAATTATTAGACATGATGGAGAAGGAAATGCCAACCCACTCCAGTATTCTTGCCTGGAAAATTCCATGGAGAGAAGAGCCTGGTGGGCTGCAGTCCCTGGGGTCACACGACAGCACGTATACATGAGGGGGGTGGAGGAAGATGCTGCTGCTGCTGCTGCTAAGTCACTTCAGTCGTGTCTGACTCTGTGCGACCCCATAGACGGCAGCCCACCAGGCTCCCCCGTCCCTGGGATTCTCCAGGCAAGAACACTGGAGTGAGTTGCCATGTCCTTCTCCAATGCATGAAAGTGAAAAGTGAATGTGAAGACACTCAATCGTGTCTGACTCTTAGCAACCCCATGAACTGCAGCCTACCAGGCTCCTCCGTCCATGGGATTTTCCAGGCAAGAGTACTGGAGTGGGTTGCCATTGCCTTCTCTGGGAGGAAGATGGGTTGATAGCAATAAACAGAGGCAGAATGAAAAAACAAATTATTAGACATGAGAAAAACTGCACGTAAATGCAACCAATATGCAATAGAAAAAAGACAAATAGATGCAGGCTCACAGATGACTTGCATTATTGGATTCAGTAAGTAATACCATTAAACCGATTAACTGGTTAAAAAATAAGGGAAAAAAGGAAATGGATGAAAAGATGGAGAATTTCAAAAGAGAACTAGAATCCATATAAAAAATCAAACGAACATCCTAGAAAAATTAAGTATCTGAAATTAAGAAAATGCAGTGTCTGAAATTAACTCATTGGATGGGTTTAACACCACACTAGACAAAGCAGGAAACCTGTCACACTGCTTCATAGTGTCACTTTATATTTTTAAATGCTTATGTAAATGGCTTCTCTGGTAGCTCAGCTGGTAAAGAACCCACCTACAATGTAGGAGACCCTGGTTTGATTTCTGGGTCAGGAAGATCCACTGGAGAAGGGATAGGCTACCCACTTCAGTATTCTTGGGCTTCCCTGGTGGCTCAGCTGGTAAAAACTCCACCTGCAATGTGGGAGACCTGGGTTTGATCCCTGGGTTGGGAAGATCCCCTGGAGAAGGGAACAGCTACCCACTCCAGTATTCTGGCCTAGAGAATTCCATGGTTTGTATAGTCCATGGAGTCACAAAGAGTTGGACACAACTGAGCAATTTTCACTTTACAGACAAAGCAGAAGATAGGATTAGTAAACCTAAAGGTAAAGCTTAATGGAAAACTCACATTAAAACTCAAATAGAAAAGAAGAAAGAAGAAGGTAAGAAACATGGTATCCTGACCATGTACGTAATTGGACAGCCAGAGAGAAGTGAGGACAGAAGCAATATTTGAAGAGACAATGGCCGAGGATTTTCCAATACTGATGAAAGACATCAACCCTCAAATTCAAGAAAGTCGGCAAACAGAAGCAGGATGAATATAAGGAAAACCACACCTGGATTTGTCAATGTCAAATGCTTGGTACAAAAACCTGGCAAGTCATGTAGCTGGCTTCAAATTTAGTACAATTCTTGAAGAGGTTATGATAAAGAGGATAGTTTGAGGATAGGCACCCTACTCAGCAATAAAGTTTCTGTTCTTTAGTAGGATTGTAGTCATTCTGCTCTTGACCAAGCACAGAAAAACTCCACAATGACACAAATTTGAGTATAGTACAATGATGGATCCTTGACTCCTGGTTTCTACCTAGCTTGATCTCATTTCTTTAACCTTATAATAATGTAACTCTACGTTTTATATAATAAAAAATTTAATCCAATAAGAGTTTTTGGTAAAGCTTACTGAAATCAGAGGGGAAAACACAACCACAGTATTAAATGGGATGTCAGAATAAGATGGGACTTTTAAAATAAACAGTCCAACCCTTACGTTAAGAGATGACAAAACCGAAGCCCAGAGCTATTTAGAAACCTACTGGGAACCAGAACAGTGTTTCTCTTTCTATGTAATACAGTACATAGAGACTATGGGATTCCCTGGTGGCTCAGTGGTAAAGAATCCACCTGCTAATGCAGGAGATGTGGATTCGATCCCTGAGTTGGGAAGATCTCCTGGAGAAGGGATGGCAACCCACTCCAATACTCTTGCCTGGGGAATCCCATGGATAGAAGAGTCTGGCGGGCTACATTTAATGGGGTTGCAAAAGAATTAGACACAACTTTGCAACTAAATAACAACAGATATACCTTAGGAAGGAAAACACACATTATGCAACATATTGGGGATATAATATATAAAATATTTTAGACTATTGTCTGTAATATCAAACTAGCTCTTTTAGAAAACAAAAACATGAGTAACGTGTAAATGATATCTATCTCAACTAGTACCCTATTGCAAGCTGTTAAAATTCCTTGACTTGATAAATTAACAAATAAAAACGGTGATTTTTATAACTTGAAATTGTCATTGTCTTCTAAAAATACTTAATTGTGGCCACCTGAATTGATGTTGTCATTTTTAAATAAGTAGCAAAGGCAATACAGAGATTCTGGAAGAAACTGATCTATAAATAATTGAGATGTGAACTCAAAAATATAAATCTTTTGTTCTCTGATAAATAAAAGGAAAAGCATGCCGTAAGAAAAAACTTCTAGCAGACATTTTTTAACATAAGTGCAAGTTCTATTTTCACCCATAAATATTAGCACATCTGTTATTTTGACAGGGGATTACTCAAGAGTTGTGGCTTTTTCATGCCTCTAATTGTGCCAATGGCCAATCTAAGAGCGGCATAAGGCAGGAGGAAAACACATGAGAGACCAGAAACAGGCCAGAAGGGTCTTAAGGCCATTTAATGGCCTCCTTATTCTTTCAGGCTTTTTGGTTATAAGGCTTTGGTTATAAGTTTTTTTTGTTGTTGTTTTTTGTTTTGGTTATAAGTTTTTTGTTTTGGTTATAAGTTTGAATGAGGCAAAATGTATATGTTTTCTTTAAATACTTCAAACAGCTCTCCTAAAACATATAGATGTGTACTAAAACCAAGCTATGGAAAAACTCAAACCTAACCATGGTTACCATCTTATCTCTGGAACATTGGGATCACTTTGTGTACATTTAACTAAGCATACTTACTAACATACTCTTCATGTATATTTGAACTAAGATCCTACCTGTATATTAGAATGATACTTTCTCTTAATGTAGTCTAGTCTTTAAGAAAAGATTCTTTAATAGGTAGCAAATCTGAAACATTTGAATTCATGTTTCCACTCTGAGTAGTTTGTAACAGCTGGAAAAGCACACAAACATTAACATTGGATAAACTACTACTACTGTTTCCCTGTAGAAGGATAGCTTCAATGTTCCCACGTAAGTGAGGTAGAACACAGATGAACAGCCCCAATCAATTATATCTCTTTTCACCGCCTGACATCCTCCTCTTCCAAAAACGCCTCTTAAATCAGATGCTAGAGACAAATCAATGTGAGATACTCAGTGGTCCTCCATGATGAGAAGCTTCCCCAATGCTCAAGATTAACTGTAACAGCTTTCAGAAGGAAGGAGGAGGAGAGACGTAACTCCTTTTCCAGGACTGAAGAGCAGCTTCCCCATTCCACAGCATCAGTGGTATCAATACCTCATAAATGCCAAGAGGAAACCAAGGATGTCTTAAATATACTTTGGATAAAAGGATAAAGACAGAGAACTTGAGGGGAGGGCCAAAGGAGGATGCTAGGAACCCTGGTACCATATTGGTAGGCTCATCTTAGATTCAAACAGATTCAATCTTTCAGGGTCAAAACTGTTTTCCCTGCTGCGGACCTAAATGGAATCAGCTCTCTAGCCCAAGCCTGCTCTACTCTCACATTACTGCTCCTGGGTGCATATGTGCTAAGTCACTTCAGTAGTATCTGATTCTTTGTGACCCTACAGAATGTAACCCACCAAGCTCCTCTGTCCATGGGGATTCTCCAGGCAATAATACTGGAGTGGGCTGCCATTTCCTCCTTCAGGGGATCTTCCCGACTGAGGTACCAAACCCGAGTTTCTTGTGTCTCCTGCATTGCAGGCAGATTCTTTACCCCTGAGCCACTGGGGAAGCCCATTCCTGCTGCTAGGTAAGTGTAAAAATGTCTGCAATTATTCTCTTCTCTCTGTGCTCCTTGCAACATGACTGCAGCTCCTCCCTTCAAGAGAGGGAATCTATTTCCCCAACTACTGAGTCAGGGCTGGCGTTGTGACTTGTTTTGGATAATAGAATTCAGAGGAAGTCACTTTGTGCCAGTTGCAAGCCTAATCCTCAAGAGGTCTTGCATGCCTCTGCCTCTTCTCTTAGAACCCTGCCACCCACAGTGTTAACAAGCCCATGCTGGCCTGGTTAAAGATTAGAAACCATGTGGAGAGGAGCTGAGGACATCCTGGAAGAGCCAGACCCCAACCCGCTCGGTGAAAAACCTGCCCAGATCCAAAGAACCACCCAGCTGAATCTGGCCCAAACTGCCAACCCACAGAATCAAGGGCTCGCTAAATGCTGGTTGTTTTAAACCACAAACCAAACCAATACTGTGGTGGTTTGTTGAGGAGCCAAAGCTAACTGATATAGTAAGGAATGCTTTGTCATGAATTATTCATTCAATGAACATTTGTTAAATGCCTTCTATATTTGAAGTGGTGATCTAAGGGTACGAAGATTAGTATGTGATAGTGCCCGCAATTAGGGAGTCATTCCTCTAACAACAGTAAAAAAAAAGTATGAACAACAAAGTCTACTTAGAGGATAGGAAGGCTCAGTTAAAGAGGTCACATTTGAGCTGGTTTTTAAGGAAAGACCAGTAAGTCACCAGTGGACAGGAACAGACAGCAGAAGCAGAAGAAACAGCATGAGCAAAAGCACAGAAAGAGCTCAAGGAATGTTCTAGGAATGGAAAACAGTGTAAGACAGATGGAGTGTGGGGAGGAAGTGGCAGATGACAGAGCATTAAAAGCAGGTTGAAGGCAAATAATGAAGAGTGTCATACTGTAAATCAAGCTACAGGATTGGAATCCCTCTTGTAGGCGTGGAGAGCTACACATCATTTTAAAGTGGGAAATGACGTGATTAAATCTGTTTTAGGAAACAAAAGCTGATGAGAAGTAGGGGATTAGAGGCAAGAGTAAGAATCAGGAAGATGAATTTGGAGACTGAATCACAAGGGGGGACGTGAATCACAAGGTAGTAAATATTAAGGAAGAGAAGATGCCTTTGAAAGGTGATTCAGAGATGGGAGAAGGACCTAACAGCCTTGACAATCAACTATAGGTGGGCTTTGAGAGTGATATATAAGTTGTGTGGGAGAACCACTAGATTAATAGCAAATGTATCAGTTAAGGCATTAAGAGCAGAAGAGCGGACTGGAAAGGAACAAAACAGGGTTTTTAGAAAGGCACCTATGGGATACCCAGTGAGAGATGTCCAGGAGGCAGAGAACAATACAGATCTGGACCCTATGCTGAGGGATGGGTATGGAAAACAGGAGATAAAGACCTGGGGTATCTTTAGAACACAGAGCAGGGACAGATGGCCAGCTCAAGACTGGAGAGTAAATGTGAACACAGGGCCTTCAGGGAAAAGATGGAGACAGAGAGGAGCCGAGGGATGGCACGATCCTGAGGACATAAATATTTCAGCGGCAAAGGAAAGAAGTATCACCAAAGAGCAGCAACCTTCCTTGGGGATGGAAGAGGGGAGGGGAAGGTACTTTAATTTTGAAAGCATGGGTTATAAATTAAGGAAAAATAGAAAACCATCCCTTTTGCCACATTCTTTCCTCTGGCCAAGCCATCCCCGGGACTTTTTCCTAGGGTTCTTCCCACTTTAGAGGGGCCCTGAAGTCACAGTCAGTGGAGGTAGGGGGAGAAAGCAACAGGAGCAGTTTGAGGAAGATCATCAGTGTCCATGTATTTGATGGAAAAAAACTTTTTTTTTCAAGCCCTTGGTGGCACCTGCTGCAGCAAAGACTTTTTTTCAAGCCCTTGGTGGCACCTGCTGCAGCAAAGAACATCACCAACTTTCATTCTTAGGATACTTTTTTGAAATCTGCTTCTGGTTAATTTATTGCATCTTCCAAACAGATTGCCTTCATATATTTTCAGTAACTAGATGGGAAGCTTTTAAAAATATCCCCGAAGTAGGTAAAGACTTCATAAATAGAATGCAAAAAGCAATACCCAAGAAAGAAAAAAAATGGTAATTAGATTCATTAAAAATCATCAAAAATACTGTGAAGACAGTGAAAAGGCAACCCAGACTGGGAGAAAATGTAATACATATATCTGACAAAGGGTCCATGTGCGGAATAAAAAGAAATTACAAAAAGAAAAAGAAAAATACAAAGAATCCAATTCAAAACTGGGAAAAAGGTTTTAACAGGAATTTCACAAAAAGATATCCAAATGCCAGTAAGTATGTGAAATGGCATTTAACAACATTACTCATCAGGAAACATAAATTTAAACCGTAGGACCACCTCACACCCATTAGGATGGCTACTGTCAAAAAATAAATAAATAAATAAATAACAAGCGCTGGCAAGGGTGTGGAGAAACGGAAACCTTTGTGCCTGCTGGGAATGTAAAATGGTGCAGTGTCTATGGACAACAGTGTGGTGGTTCCTCAAAAAATTAAAACAGAATCACCATACAGTGCGGCAACTCCACTTGTAGGTATGCATCCCCAAAAATAAAAGCAGGGTCTCAAAGAAATATTTATACATCCATGTTCTTAGCAGCATTATTCACAATAGCCAAAAGGCGGCAGCAACCCAAGGGTCCACCAACAGACGAATGGATAAATAAAATGTGGTGGATATTCATACAATGGAACATTACTTAGCTGTAAAAAGAAAGGAAATTCCAACACATTCTACAACATGAATGAATCTTAAGGAAATTATGCTAAGTGAAATAAGTGGGTTACAAAAGAACAAATATTCTGGATTTCAACCCATATGAGGTACTTAAAGTAGTCAAATTTATAGAGATAGAAAGTAGAAAGGTGCTTGCCAGGTACTAGGGGAAGAGAAAAAGGGGAGTTATAGTTTAATGGATATAGCTTCAGTTTCACAAGATGAAAAGAGTTCTGGAGATGGATAGTGGTACAACAAAGTAAATGTACTTAATACCACCAACATTTTTAAGTGGTTACAATGGTAAATGTTATGTACATTTTGCTAAAATTTTTTAAATTAAAAAAAAATTTTAAACCCACAAGTACGTATCACTACTCTCCTACAAAAACAGCTAAACTAAAAAGACCAACAAAACCAAGTGCTGGTGAAAATGTGGAGCAACTGGAACTCCTGGTTGAGTGTAAATTGGTAAAATCATCTTGGAAAACCATTTGGCAATATCTACTGAAGCTAATGGATGGGGTTCCCTGATAGCTCAGTTGGTAAAGAATCTGCCTGCAATATAGAAGACCCCAGTTCGATTTCTGGGTCGGGAAGATCCACTGGAGAAGGGAATGGCAACCCACTCCCTGTATTCTGGCCTGGAGAATTATATGGACTGTATAATCCATGGGGTTGCAAAGCGTCGGGCACGACTGAGTGACTTTCACTTTCACTGAAGCTAAATACAAGCATACCCTGTGACCTCAACAGTTCCACACCTCTGTATATGCTCAAAAGTAATGAGTGAGCATGTGCACCAAAACTCATAAGCCAGAATATTCACAGCTGCTTTATTCATGTTAGTCATACAGTAGAAACAATCCAAAGACCCAACAGGAGAATGGATAAACAAATGGTGTTATATCCATACAACAGAAATTACTAGTCAACTTATTAGAATGAACTACTAACACAGCAACATGGATAAATCACAAAGACATTGTGCATGTGTGCTCAGTGGCTCAGTCGTGTCCAACTTTTTGTGACCTTCTGGACTGTAGCCCACCAGGCTCCTCTGCCCATAGGGATTCTCCAGGCAGGAATACTGGAGTGGGTTGCCATGCCCTCCTCCAGGGCATCTTCCCAACCCAGGGGTCAAATCTGCATCTCCTGAATCTCCTGTATTGCAGGCGGATTCTTTACCACTGAGCTTATGCGGAAGTCCCCACAAAGACATTATGTTATGTGAAAGAAGACATACACACACAAGTTCCTTCTATATGACTCTATTTACATGGAGCTTAACAACCAATAAAAGGAATGGATGGAGTTTAAAAAATACTACAGTGTGAATCCAAATCATAATGTAGTTATCTTCAGATTAGAAATAGGATAAAAACTGACCAGAAGGGGAAAGAGGAGGAAATCTTTTGGGATACTGGAAAAGTTGTATTCTTGACCTGGGTGGTAGTCCCATGAGCATATACACATATAAAAGTTCATAGAACAATACACTTCAGATTAATGCATTGTACACACTTTATTGTATGTATGTACTCAGTCAGTTGTGTGACTCTTTGGGGCCCCATGGACTATTGCCTCCTCTGCCCATAGAATCTTCCAGGCAAGAATACTGGAGTAGGCTGCCATCTCCTACTCCAGGGAACCTTCCCTACTCCAGGGAATCTTCCTGACCCCGGGATCAAACCCGCATCCCTTGTGTCTCCTGCATTGGCAGGTGGATTCTTTACCACGAATGCCACCTGGGAAGTCCCATGTTATACCTTAAAAATAAAATACAGTATTTTCAAAGCAGTGCTCTTCCTGGGTACATCTTTAAAGCACCTGATGTCTCTATATTGAGAATGCTATAATTCCAGAAATGAGTGAAATCTCATCTTTGCTCCTTTCCTTTCTGACTTAGAAGATTAGACCCCGTTCTTCTTAGCCAAATTGTGCAATGATTAGTTACTTCCCAGTTTACAGAGTCAGATAATGAATCAAAGGCCCACACACGTGCAAATTTATGTGTTCCTAAGTGTCTGAGAGCTGTCGTCAAGCCACTCAACACCCATGGGATCTTTCCAGCAAACAATCTTTCAGTTTTCAATTTATACTTTTCAAGTCAGAGGTCCCAATTTGCCTTCTACTGGTAAATGTCCAATTTGATATTATTCTCTTCAAGAACAGCATCTGACTTTGTCTTACACCCTCATTGGCAGGGGCTAAACAAATCCCTCTTCAACTGTAAAGGCAGAAAGTAAAAAAATCACAAGATATCTCCACATTCTGGCATTGGATGAATGCATACATCCCCTGGGGAAAGACAAAGCTTCATCCCCTTTAACAGCCATTTTGATGCCAGGTCTTTATACAAGCAACATGATCGTTAACTATAGTTTCCCTGTGAAAGCATCATTAGCTGTGGCCCACAAATCTAAGGAAAGAAAATAAAAAGCTACCAAGGTGAACTCCCCTTACCCCCACTTCCTCTACCATTCATAACTCAGTTGAAAAAGGGCCTTAATATGCAAAATCTTATATTTTAATGATGACCAGAGGCAAATTCTTTTGAATTGTGTCACAATGAAAAACTTTCTGAACTTGAGAACTTGACTGTCTTTGTTCCCATATTAAATTTGTCATTAGTTGAGTCAAGTGGGTGAATTATGAAGGTACTTCTTATATGTTGGGGCTTGGAAAAGCCAGCAAAGTAGGAGAAAAATGACAAGGGCTGGTTTAAAAGAAGCAGCCTAGGGAATTCCCTGGCAGTCCAGTGGTTAGGATTCTGCACCGTCACTGCTGAGCATGTGGCTAATTTTTTTTTTTAATTTTATTTTATTTTTAAACTTTACATAATTGTATTAGTTTTGCCAAATATCAAAATGAATCCATCACAGGTATACATGTGCTCCCCATCCTGAACCCTCCTCCCTCCCCATACCATCCTTCTGGGTCGTCCCAGTGCACTAGCCCCAAGCATCCAGTATCGTGCATTGAACCTGGACTGGCATCTCATTTCATACATGATATTTTACATGTTTCAATGCCATTCTCCCAAATCTTCCCACCCTCTCCCTCTCCCACAGATTCCATAAGACTGTTCCATACATAATTTTTTTTAAAGTAGCAGCACAGAGACTTCCCTTGGGGCATTCGTTTGATCCCTGGTAGGGAAGGAAGAGCCCACATGCTGCCCCAAGTGGCCAAGAAAAAAAAAGCAGCAGCCTGTATGTATTCTGATAAGTGAGATGTCAAGTGAGACAGTTTTTTAATAAAAACTGGGTATTATTATGTTGGTTCAACAGGGTGGCTTTGGTAACCGTGTCCCAAAATAAATTTTTCAAAACAATTGGCAGTTTCATACAGCTTCAGGAAAAGTGTTTTTAAAAGCAAACATCAAGGGACAATTGGTTGAATGCAAAGCCATGTGGTCACAATGGAAACAATGCCTCTTTTTTAGAGCAGTAAAAAGTAACACAGTATAATGATGCGCAGTAGTTTTATTTAAATACATTGTCTGCAATAGAATACACTTGCTTTCCCCTTTGAGAAGACCTCAAAATACATTTCACTTCATAAAAGTCGATATAAATGTCAGGATAGTGGAATGCAATAATTATAAAGCCAGATAGATGGATTAATTTTTCTACATACCTGTGGTTTTTCAGATCCCTGTGTTTGCGTACTGAGGTTCACTCTTATTTTTCTGAAAGTACTTCTGGAAGCTCCCGTCTTGGCTTCTACACTGCCACCTGTAGACGAAAAAGAGAAATAAGCCATGCATTATTCATTTACCATGCATATTTTCTAGGCATCTAACAGAGACAATTGGAGGGAGAGTGGCAAAATATTTGCTCTAAAAGATAAAAGTGCTCTCTCTCTTCTGTGTGGAAAATTTGTAAGGAGTCCCTCACCCTCAATGGTTTGATAAATTATTTAGAAATTTGCCCATACATAAGTCTCAGATCAACACCACTCTGATCAGTTCATTAAAGAGATATGAGTCCCAGAATCTATTCTCATGCCAACCTTGCAATTGTTTCAAGACGGGTCTTTTAATATTAGAGGACAACTTTTGTTAACCAGGTAATTAAGAATTCTGTAAATTATCACAAAGAAAAAAGGGAGAGACCCAGGAAAAGATTACTCTGTCACATAGTTGTAAAAATGTCTATTTAAAATAATAATATTAATTCTACCACAAACTAGAGCTTTGCCCAATCTAAAACATCTATGTGGGGTGTTTTCATCATACGGCCCTATTCTTGATTTGAATGTGAATGAGTGCTGAAAGGTCTTTCTGACACTCCACAGATTTTAATATAGGCAGGTCTTTTTTCTTAAAAAAAAAAAAAAAGAATAAAAATCTATGAGCAGAACAAGCAATGAATAAAAATCCACGAGCAACTGTGTATCAGTGAGTCAAAGCAGCCATGAGCTGAGAGGGATATGTGTGTGTGTGGTAAGTCTCACACACACACACACACACACGCACACGCGCACACACACACACACACACACACACACACGGAGATGCTGGAGTTAATTTAGAATAAAAGACCCAACCAGGGTGTATGTGTGGTGTGGATGTGTGTGACAGAGACAGACAGACAAGCAGACTACCCCAGGGTGTGGTGTGGTGTGGTGGTGTGTGGTGTGTGTGTCTGAGAGAGGGAGAGGGAGAAGAAGAGGGAGAAAGAAAGGGAGAGAGGACAGAGACAGAGGTTGGGATTCCAGAGTTGAGAATTTTTGCCTCCTCTTGGTCCTAAAGTCTATCCAGAAGAAGTGTTCCAGCTCCAGCACCTCAAGCTAAAGGGACAAGTACCATTCCCTACCCCCTACCCCCACCCCACGCGAGACAGCACCAGAAGCCACTCAGGCAGCAGGCCCGCCGAGCTCGCTCCCCAGCAAACCCGGGGGCCTTTTCAGCCTCATCAGGGATCCGTCTCCACTTACTGGTAATTTACTTTAACGCCCGGAAAGCCTGATTTGGTTTAAGGAATGGCAGCAAATCTACGAAAATCAAGTCTCCTAAAGCCGCTCTCCTTCTCCTCCCTAGGACTGACATTTACACTAACACCAACCCCTCCTTTCCAACCTCGAAGGCGCTCTGGGCTACCCCAAGAGGCTCTTTGGAGGGCCCGCCAGCAACCAATGTTGCTCCCACGTGTCTCCATTAAACCCTCACCCAAACATGCACAAGGCGCCAAGTGCATGCACACAGTCAGCCTTCCGAGAGAAGTTCGGCAAACCCACTCCCTCCTCCCCGCTCCCTCCTGCACCACCACCACCTCCACCCCTACCCTTGGCCTCTAAAGCGGGAGGGAGCGCGCGGGCTCAGGCACTCGCCCCGGCAGACAATACTCGAGCAACTCTCGCCTTCCCCGCTCACGCCCCACCTGGTCCTGCCACCACTCTTCTCTCCAAGGGGCGTCCTGATGGATGCTGGGTGTGCATTGGGAAGAGGGGAGCGAATTGCACGCACCGTTAAGACTGAGGGCGAGGGAAGGGGGTCGCAGTCCTCCGAAGCCGCTCGGGGGGTCAGCTCGTCCGGAAAGGGTAGGGATGGGGACAGTGAGCCCCGAGAGAGGCAGCTTTTCCGCACCTCTTCCCCATCTAGCACAGCGCGCGCGCACAATTGTGCACACCAAGGGGCCGAGCACCTTCCTCCGGTCCCCGGACCTGCCCAGCCCTCGTCCCCGAGCTCAGGGGCCCGGAAGGGAGGGCATCGGGCCCACGGTGGCCCAGGAGGGGACAGAACGCAGCGCTCTAGGGTGCCCACCTGCGCGAAGGGTCGCCGTTGGTGGCCGGTGCGCCCGCCGGCTGCGCTATCTCTGCGGTGTCCGCTGCTGGAGGAGGTAGCGGCAGCCTGACCCTCGGCCTCCAGGCGTCTCCTCGCTCCTCGGCAGCGGCTGTCTCCGCTTCCCTTCCTCCCAGAGGGTGAGCCTCCCAACTAGCCCGCAGGTTCTGCCACCGTCCCTCTGCCCGCCCGAGTCAGAGCTGTCCTCTCCGCCCCTTTCCCGCCGCCCCGCGAAGCGCAGCGCTCCGCCCCCGGCCCGCCCATCCCCCCCCAACCCCCCCCGCCATCCTCCCCGGGAGGGCTGCGGGGCCAGCGCCACGTGCGGCAGATCCCCAATCCCGCGCTCCTACCCGGCTCCCCTCTCCCCCGGCCCGCGGCGGCCGCCCGCATTCACCCTGCGGCCAAGGGCGTGGGCTCCGCGCGCTCTGCCCTCACTCTTCCGGTGGCTCTTCACTCGCCGCGAGGCACCTTCCACGGCCCAGAGGGTGCCTCTTATCTTGTGGAGGAAGAGGGTTGGGGAAGCGAGGTGGAGTGCGCGCGAGAGAGAGGAGGCGAAGAAACTAGCATGTCAACTGCCGCGGGATACAGGTTGATGCCTGTACCTTGTTTCGGTTACACATTAAATACCTGGATGCACTGCTTTCCTCGTTACCACCGCAGCAATATTCAGAAGCATGAATATGAGATTTCCAAGCTACTTGGTTGTAGGGGCTTTTTTCAAATTTAATGGTGCAGAAGACAACAGATTCACTTTTTTTTTTTTAAGTTACTTTATATATATGGCCCCATTTCTAATTTTCAAAAATAACCAAATATAAATAACAGAACAGGTTTGTTTTACAGAAACAGATCCAGAGTGTATGTGTTATTTAACCTCTCTGTAATTATATTAATCGGATTCGTTTTAAAGTGTATCATAGGTATTCCTTAAGAAAACGAGTTCAGAATTTAGGGATTAGGAACCCAAAAGTTTTAATTTGGCTTTTTGCCATAGTTTTAAAATGTCAATTTCATGGAAATTATTAAATGTGGTTATGTAGGGAAAAAATGGATCCTTTTTCTTCCAAGTTGGCAACACTGTTAGATTTGGCAAAAGACAGATTCTTTAAAAGCCAAGAAATAATACAATTCTCATTCATTTTCTAGTGATGGATAGCAGCTTTTTCTTTAGGGTTTTTCTCCTTGAGGCAAACTTCCTTTCTGTTTCCTCTTACACTTGTTTTCTTCAAAAATTTCTCCCTAAATGTAAATAAAGCTATAGAAGCCCTGATTCTTGAGCCTTTGTTTTCTTAAAGGGATAGGAAAATTAATTATAATTGATAAAAATCAACCTCAGGCTCACAACACTAAATTTCATACTGATTAATCCTGGTTTTCAATTCTACTTCTAGTAATTTAATCTAACACTTGAGAACCAAGAATTTTTTCAGTTTTATCCTTGTAAGAACGAAATGCACACTTTTAAATTAACATTTTGAAGCAAAATTAAATTCATTAAATTGCCTAATGAAAAACATATTCGTCGTTTATTTGTTGCTGGGTAAATAAGGACAACATGGATGATAAACAGCATGCTGAAGAAGAGGCTCTGAAGCAAAGAAAACAGTCTTTAGAAAAACTGATGATCCCCTTTTCAAGACAAGGATGACAAATACCAGTAATTATGCGAAGAATGACTGCTGCCTCTCTTCTCTCTGCTTTGGTTTTGTGGCCAGGCCTGCATTTATCTCTTTTGATCATCATAATAAAAGTAAAGCAATTCAGCATTCCAGTGACATTGCTTAGTAAATTAGCAATATGAAAATGCTTTTATTATGTAATTAATCCAAACAAATGCCTCCGATAAATCCGATTTTACTCTTACATTTTTTTGTGCCTCTGGAGAAACACTTGCATTAAATAAAAGCAGCTAAGGCAAGCTGAAGAACAAATGCCAGCCAGATTTTTCTGTGCTTTTGTGTTGCAATAAAGTTGATATTAAGTGACCTTTGGGTCTTAAATTATATATCAGATATTGGTTATGAATTGGGCATTGGCTGTTTCTTTAATGAGTTGCTGTGTGTTTACTTTGCCTTGCTTATTCCCCAAAGCATTTTTGTCTGCCTTATTGAATCTACCTTTGCCTAAACCATTTTCATTGAATGTCTACCAAAGAATCAGACCCTAATTCTTAGCTCACTTGACAATCATCTTTGTCCTTCAAGTTAAGTCTTCCTTGAGGCTTTTGGTAGGAATCCAGCATGATCAAACATCCAAAATTGGAAAAAGAACTTCATCAGGCCTGATTCTAACTCAGAGATAACGATCAGATTTCTCAAAACCAGGAGGGTGTGTCCTATCTAAATAAAAAGAAGAAACAAAACCGGCAAATCCGTTTTGTTCAGGTCAAAACTAAACCAGCAAAATCACAATTGAGATCTTTTCTAAGCCCGAGTTATGCTAAGAGATGTATAAAAAGCACACTCTAAACAACTTTATCTGAATTTTCTCTCACAGCTACAAATCTCTTGCTCCACTGACCAAACACCATTATGCTTCCCTTTTAGTTCCAGAGCTGTTGAGAATTTTTCTTCAAATAAGATCTTTAAATCAGAAAGTGCATCTAGACACTCCCGATGTCTCCAGAGATTCCTGTGCCACCCTCCACTTGTTTTCAAAAGTATTTTTGTGACATTGATAAGAACAGATCTGTATATCCCATGCAGAGTCAAGGAGAGGGAGTTCCAATGACCAGTCCAAATTCAAAACAGTGAGGTTAAAACAAAAAATGTAACAGCTTAATCCTATTGGCATCTCCCATTCTGATCCTCATGCGTGTGTGCTAAGTTGCTCAGTTGTATCCAACTTTTTTAGACCCCAGGCTCCTCTGTCCATGGGATTTTCCAGGTGAGAATACTGGAGTGGGTTGCCATTTCCTTCTCCAGGGGATCTTCCCGACCCGGGGATCCAACCTGCGTCTCTTCTGTCTCCTGCATTGGCAGGAGGGCTCTTTACCACTAGAGCCACCTGGAAAGCCCCTTTTCTGACTTACCCCAGTATAAAGAGTTTTATAACACGTTAAGCTCTTGAGAAAGTGTCTCCTGATAATTATTTTAATAATTTTTGTTCTCTTACTCTTTGAGCTGTGTTATAATTTATCATGAGCCTGAACCTAGAGTGTTGTTTTCTGATAACTGAGAATTGCAGACCTGGAGGTGATTAAGAGGGGAAGAGAAGACGATGGGGCAGCTCTTTTTGCTAGAGTTTCCTTTTCTGGCTCTACGAGAAGCATGAACCAAATTTCTTCACCTTGGCTGATTGGGATTAGTGAGCAAATCATTGGTTCAAATTTGCAGAATGCCAATTACTTTAATTGGTCTCCTTGTGCTAGGGAAATATGTGACCAGTTATCTCACAAGACGGTGGTGCTGGAGACAATACCACCCACAGAATGCTCTGAATGAAATGTTGATGCTGTCAGCTAAGTTACTTAAAAATGTGTGTGTGTGAATGCAGATGTGTGTGTGTGTGTTTATGTGTGTGTGTGTAATGCAAAGATAAATATAAACCTGAATACTTGCAGTGGATCCTTCCATTACAAAACACTTGGCAAGCTCTCTCTTATGGTTTTAGGGTATGTGATAAACTGATGAGTACCTCAATATTTACCTTACTCACAGGAAAGTACCTTTTTCTGATCCAGATCTTTCCATAAATCTCCCAGCACCAAATATTTAACCGTTTCATTCCATGATAAAAGAAAGAAAGGAAGGAGGAATGAGGGACAGAAGGAAGGCAGAGGGAGGCAGGAGGGAAGAAAGGAAGGGGAAAGAAAGAGACAGCCGGTGTGATAAGGTAAATACATGTAAGATTGGTTAGCACAAACTGACAAGCATGTCAGGCTAGTCAGATCATGGTTTCCTCCCCCATGGACCATTTTGTTTTGGCTTGTTTCATGGCTGCCAACCAAAACCTTATTCCTAGACACGGAAAAACATTGTTGGTCACCAGATGTTGTGCATGGAGTTGTATCCACCCAAAATATGTTGAAGTCCTAACCCACAGGGCCTGTGAATATGACCTTATTTGGAAATGGGGTTTTACAGATGTAATTAAGATGTAAGTTAAGATTAAGTCATACTGGAGTAGGGTGGGTCCTTAGTCCAATATGGCTGGTGTTTTTGCAGGAGGAGAAGAAAAGACATGATCACAGTGGGAAATCAACCATGTGAAGATGGAGGTAGAGATAGAGTTATGCTGCCACAAACAAAGGATGCCTGGGACTACCAAAAGCTGGAGGGGCTTCCCATGTGGTTTAGTGGTAAAGAATCTGCCTGCTAAGGCAGGGGACACAGATTCAATCCCTGGGTCGGGAAGATCCCCTGGAGAATGAAATGGCAACCCACTCTAGTATTCTTGCCTGGGAAATCCCACAGACAGAGGAGCCTGGCGGGTTCTGTGGGCGGGTTCTACCCCATACAGTCCATGGGGTAGCAAGAGTTGGGCACAGCTGAGCAACTAAACCACCACCAGAAGCTGGAAGAGTCAAGAAAGGATCCTCCCATAGAGGCCCTGCCAGCACCTTGATTTTGGACTTTTGGCCTCCAGTAATGTCACACAATAAACTTATGTTATTTGTGGTACTTTGTGACTGCTGCCTAATAAAACAATGCACCAGGGAATCATTAACTCCTGGTGGTGTCAGCCCACCATCTTTCATCCAGGAGAGAGAAAATGTTTAAGTGTAGAGTGTTCAAGAATGAAAGGCAGAGTCATCTGAATGTATGAAGGACAACAGCAGGGTAGCATCATCCAGGAATTGGAAAGCATCTGAGAATTTACCTAATCTATTTGCTACTCCAAGATGTGACTCGGCTACAACTGAGAATCATAGAGTCACAGAATCTTAACCTGTTCAAAGGATCTTGGAGATTTTTCTCTTCTTTTGAGATTATGTGATACCTAGGTGGTATGACTTTAAAAGGTGCTGGACAGGGTTCACTGCACACAGAACATCCCCCATTCCCCCACTCCCGCATCCCCCTCAACACCCAACGTGCCCCACTGATTCAATTCCACCTCCAGTTGTTGGGTTAAAATAGCTTCTGCCCTTTATCTTAAAACTTTGGATCTTCAGTGGTCTCAAATTAAGATGTAAATAAGTCTGGAAGACTTTCTAAACTTAGACTTAGCTTGAACTCTTGTCAGTTCCCAACTTGTATGCTTATCAGTTCATCGTTGTATTCCCTCCATTGCCTAGTCAAATGAGGAGCTCATAGAGTATCCTTCATAAATATTTGCCAACTTGAACCGAAAAGCAGAGATTAGCTGGAACTAGATGAGGGGTTGGGTAGGGTGAATAGAGGAGAGATGGAGAAGAGGAAGAAGAGAGTCCAAGACAAACTTAATTTCAGAGCTCTATATAGAAGTCCCAGACCTGATTCTGATGGTGACATGGGACATAGAAGTGAAACGTCAGCTAATAGCTTTTTCTCTTTACTTCTCCCAGTCTGGTAAGCATTTGCGGTGAGGAAGCAAGGCAGGGTAAGGCTTTTACCTTTAGTTACCTTCTGTAGTAACCTCCACCTCCTCTCCAGACAGCCCCTTAAAATATCTAAACTGAATAAAAATAATGTATTTGTTATGTGAATGCAACTTCAAGCAAGACATAGCACGAATTCTATCACCTGTCCCCACCTCCGAATTCCACTTAGATGAAGCTTCTGTGTCCTTCCTGAATTGAAATGCTGAAGCTGCCACTGCTAGTGAGGAACTCATTTTGAAACATTTGCTTGGGACAGATCCTAAGACAAAGCCTCAGTCAGTATCAGAAAGTCTCCTCCTTCGTATATATTCCATAAAAGAGAATCCAATACTTTTGATAGAAGTCTGAGCCACTTGAAGATGAATAGAGTGTTTCTTTAGTCAGACGTGCCCAGGAGAAATAAAGAAAGTCTCAATTTTCTGAAGAAAGGAAAGCTGGAATAATTCTCTGTTGTTGGATCTTGATACCTAGGCGCTAAAAACTTTTGAAAATGTTTGAAATATCCAGGAGTTGCTTGAGGTCCCAGGGATTTATTTCTTCATGAAATGTGCAAGAGTAGTTCACCCCTACTCTTAGCCCACCAACTGAATCACAGTGTTACAATAGAATGGAAACAAATTTTATATTAGATTTAAAAAAAAAACTAGGCTCGCAAAGAAAAGTCTAAAATATTGGTTGTCTACTCATGGTATTTTTTGGTATGACATCCTCAGTAAAGGTCTCTCATCTTTACAATGCTTGTGAATTCCATCAACTGCTAAACTTATTTGATGGTATAAATAGGGTGGCTGACTCCATCTCTGGAAGTGCCATCCAGCAGTTGGGTCCTGGGGCACCAAACTTCCTCTGGCTCCCTAGGGTATGTGTGTGTGTGTGTGTGCGCTTAGTTGTGTCCAACTCTTATAGGCTAACGCCTGCCAGGCTCCTCTGTCCACGTCCATGGGATTCTCCAGGCAAGAATACTGGAGAGGGTTGCCATATTCTCCTCCAGGGGATCTTCCCAACCCAGGGATCGAACCTGCGTCTCCCACATCTCCTGCATTGCAGGTGGATTGTTTACTGCTGAGGCACCCAGGGAAGCCTCCCTAGGATAGTGGTAGCCAATCTCAGTCAGGAGTAAGAATAAAAATTCCCCAGTGCCCAAGACCAAGGTGATCATTTAGACATTACCTGAGCCCCAAAACCTACTTGACCTTCAACCTCCAGCAGCTCCATTTCCTGCTTTATATTTCTCGTAGCATCTATTTCCATCAAATATCCTTTATATCTTACTCATTATTACTGTCCCTGTCTCCCCACTAGAATATGCATTCCCTAAGGGCAGGAATTTTTGTTCATCTTTTTTACTGCTGTAGCCTCTGTACCTACAACAGCGTCTGCACATGGTAAGTGCTAGATGAATATTTGTTGAAAGAGAAATTGTTGCAAACATTATAACTTCATCTATTTCACTGAACATAACTGAAGTATGCTCCAAGTATTCTCCTGCTTCTTGATAGGAAAGCCAGTTCATTTTTGGACTGTTTTTATTGTATTGATGCAAAGACTTAATAATGAAAGATAGGGTACAATGTGAAGAACATTCATGATGAGCACTCTGTGTTCTCTTTCCCTTTGTCAGCTCAATTTTTATTTCTGAATATAATAACAAAGATAAACCTGATCAGCTTTGACTCACAGGACATATCTACCCAAGACCTTTCTTTTACATAATATGCTCTTCCCCTGATTTCTGTGCAGTAGCCCGTGTTCCAATGATAAAGACAGGAAAGGGAGTCTTGACTCAAAGAATATAAGATTCAGCCAAGGGCCACTCTGGAGAATGAAGACAATAAGGAAAAACACTTAGGACTTTGGGTTTTCTGCCTACTTTTCTCTCTAGCCTCCATCCTGCCAAATACTGGGTCAGTCCTTTTGGTGTCTAGGGTTCAGGGATTTCTACTAGTGGATGACTTGCCAAGTGTCTCACACGGTTCCAAGACCTCACTGGCTACCTGGCTCAGAGGAAAACCTAACGGTGGGTCTCCTGCCTCACTGATGCAGAGGCACAAAGTAAGCCTGTTGATTTGAAGAGCAGTGGACCAGGAAAATGGCAGCACGCATCCCTATTTGCCTAACCCTGTATGTAGGAGATGTGATGGTAGATGCTCCCTTCAAGGCTCACGTGACAGGCTTGACCCCTGACAACTCTCCAGTTAGACAGAGCAAATGGGTGAGGCCGGGTGCTTATAAATCCAAGGCCCCACGGAACTGCATATGTCATGGGTCCATGAAGCCTACCTGTTTGGACTTCACTCCCAGAAATTCAGATATCATTGGTCTTGAGTGGGGTCCAGATACTGGAATTATTTTAAAGCTCCCCAGATAGTTCTCCCATGAAGTCAGAATTGAGAACTGTCATTCTAGCTCTGGGAATCATTAAATTCAGAAGATTCTTACAGTTACAATTGACACCTGCATACAAATTTATCTCTAATTCAGTAACTCAAAACCCTCATGCTGAAACATTTTCAGCTTACCCAGTGTGAAATCATCATGACAACATTCTTTAGAAAAAAGTTCAACCCATACATAAGTTAAAAGCTGTAGTCATGAATCACCTTTTGATTCCCTTTTTCAAAAACAAAAAATGTCATGAACATGGCATATTTTCTCATATAGAAAATTGATGTAATTTGAAGTGTTATTACTCATCATCATTCACATTAGACTTGAAACAAAGCTAAACAAGAATATTGCTAAATGGAAATTTATTATCACATCAATAGAATTCACAGTAACACTGTAAAAAATTCAAACTCATGTCAAACATCTTTTCCCTCACCTCCTCCCTGAAGACGAAGGAGTATGAAAGCATTAGTCTGTAAAGTTTATCTGGGAGAAAGCCCTCAGGAATGGCTAATAAAGAGTCTTGATCCTGAGCTAGTCCTACTAGTATGAGCCTCTGACGAATCTCAGCACCTTCTCCTGTCCCGGGGAACCAAGATCTTCCTCAGAAGTGCACCTTGAGAAGGGCACTCGCAGCTGCCTGAGGTTATAAAGGCTTTTGCTATACCTGGAAGATAAACCAGATTTGAAGCCCTTTCCTTCTTCTTCTACAGTTCCCACATCCCCACTTGTCAAGACTCAATTTCTCCCCAGATTGCCACACTCCACGCAGCTCCAGAAACAACTGTTTGCAACCTTCCTATACTCTACTGGCTCTGCCTGGGTTAGATCTTCTCTGAGACAACCTGCCATTTCTTCACTGAGCGACATTTTGGATACAGGTAGAGTGACAAACCATCCCAGGTTACACAGGACCATCTGAGTTTTAGCACAGAAAATCTGGTATCCTGGGATACCGTTGGTCACCTTAGAGACAGGCATCACTCAAGACCTCTTGCAATGCCTCTAACACCTAAAAATGCACATGTGAAGAAAGCCATGCTTGTTTGCTTTGCCCAGGATTTTACCTAATGGTGTGTTAAACAGCTGCAGATGCGCTCCTGGAAGCATTCTGTAGCACATCTTGCTGGTGCTCTAGTCAGTTTCTCTAGATTCACCTTTATGGGTTCTACGTATCATTCCTTAGTGTCTGCATGCTGGCCTCCCAACTACTCTTACCTGCCACCATCTTCAGAGACCATCCCTTGGACTATTGGATCCAATTTGTTCACTTCTAATCTTTCCTGGACCTGTTGGGACACTTATGTGGCTCCCCAACTAACCCACCCTCTACCCTGGACAGCTCATAAGCAATAACTGGTACAGAAACACAAAAACTCCCCCTTCCCATGTCACAAGGGAAACAGCTCTGAGATGCAATTTACACTTCTGAGCTCTCTTTGGGATTAGGTTGAGGCTGGGATATTACCAAAACTCACACCCTTGACTTCTTCTTCAATCCTTGTCTTGCTTGTCCCACTCTCTTATTGGTTTCTCTTAGGAACGCTTCATTCATAAATAGCTTCTTCATGAATTCTTATTTGAGTCTCTGCTCTGGAGAAACTGACCAAAGATAAGCTTGATTCAGGAAGTGTTTATATGATAAAGATATCTTTGCTTAGACGTCTTCTGGGGAGGAAAGGACATCTTTCAAAGTTCAAAGTCAAGGGAAGACAATAGGTCATCAATCCTGCAGTAATTCCTTCTTCAGGTTGCCAACAGAGAATTTTCCTGAAAACCCCAAGTGAACCTGGGTAATTTTTCCATTCTCCCATTACGTTTCCCAGCACTGTAGCAATTCCTTCACAGTATTATACTATTTAGCATGCTCAGTCTTGTAATCTTGGCAGACCATAAACCAATAAAAGGCAGGAACAAAGCATTTTATTCCTGAATCACAAGTCACACGAAAGGGTGACTTACAGCACAGAATACACACTTACGTAACTGATAGTAACAACACTCAGAAATGTTTAGAATTTTGGCCAACTCTAGTAAATATCCATTTACTGTCTATCAGTTGGGGTTTCAGCAACAGGAAACAGAAGGCACACCCAAATGGAATTTTGAAGAAGGGAATGTTTACAGAGGTGACAGCAGGGAAATGAGAACTGACAATGGATGGTGAAGTACCTTGGAGCTAGTAAATGTGGAAAGCCACAATATTATCCTTAGGCCTGAGGGGACAAGTGACAAAGAGAAATTGTATGACTTGCCTTACGGCTCAGAGGGTAAAGAATTTGCTTGCAATGCAGGAGACCAGGGTTCAATCCCTGGGTCAGGAAGATCCCCTGAAGAAGGAATGGCTCCCCATTCTAGTATTCTTGCCTGGAAAATTCCATGGACAGAGGAGCCTGGCAGGCTACAGTCCATGGGGTCACAAAGAGTCAGATTCGACTGAGCAGCTAACACCTTCACTTTCAGTGATACCTGTGGTAGTTGGAAAGAGTCAACTAGGCAGGAGTCAAGGCTCCAGTAGGACTCAGCTGCTGCCAGTCTGCAGCACAGTAGGATGGGACTTGGAACCAATAAACACTCTGATCTCTCTCTCCTGCTCTCAGATCTCTTCTGGGGGCCTTCCATTGGTCAAAACTGTACAGTAAAGTAACTTAGATGATGGAATTTAAAGGGGTACTAACCAGGGCAAAGGAAGCTGGAGAATGGACATGGAAGGACAAATGGGGAATAACCTGAATACTGAACAACTCTCCAAACTCCACCCCATGCATGACTCTTGACAGCATGTAGAAGTGAACTATGGATAGTGACTCCTGTTATAAGTCTTTGCTCCAGAATACTCTCCATTTACTCTTTCCCAATCATTTCCATTTCTTCCCATCTCCCTCTTTCTTAGATTCTTGGCTCTGTACTTACACCTACTTCTAGCTTTGACATTCAAGACTCCTTTGGATTCTTCCAGTTTCTTGCATACAAGCATGCTCAGTTACTTCAGTCATGACTGACACTACAACACTATGGACTGTAAATCACCAGGCTCCTCTGTCCATGGGATTCTCCAAGCAAGAATACTGGAGTGGGTTGCCATGCCCTCCTCCAGGGGTTTTTCCTGACCCAGGGGTCAAACCTGCGTCTCCTACATCTCCTGCATGGGCAGGTGGGTTCTTTACCTCTGAGCCACTGGGGAAGTCCATTCCAATTTCTTAGACTTTAGCTTTCTAGAAGGTTCTTGGCTTTCTGTTAATGACTTCCATTTTTGCATCTTCAGAAATTTCCAATGAGAAATTTCCCACTGTTGCTTCAACCCTGTGGAAACCCACTGGGCATGACCAGTTGCCTGACCTGTTGGAAATCCAACGTTCAAGGAAAAGTAGCATTTATAACCACTCAGAAACCAACATAAGATGATGACTTTGAGATAGGGCATGTACATAACAATTATGGGGATTTCTAGCTTTGAGAGGGTCATTTATCAGAAAGAACTCAGCCTGAAAGATATTTGTTTATTTCTGCTAAATATTAAATTGATGTATGAAACCCTTCTGCCCAGGCAGAGAATGGGCATACTTTTTCCAAAGGGAAAATTAATGTGGAGCCATCTATTTCTGTCTCCATTTTTTCATGTTATCTCCTTACTAGCAAGTGGAAAGGGCTATAAAACCATTAGTGACATAGACATTATGATGTGAATTCGTAACTGAGTAACAGCAGATAAAAAATGAAAATTTCCTGTAATTCACCTATCACTTCTCATATGAAAAAGTGAGTAGTGCAATATGACTCAGCACGGATTGAGACAGGAATTGAACACCATGTTCAATCAATGGAAAGAAGATGAAGATGCAAAATCAGAAAAAGGGCATTTACCTTAGCCAGACCTAGCCAACGATTTTAGTGAAGAGAAATTGAAGGTAAATATCTCTTAGGTGTAATTAGCTGAGATATTTATACCTCCTTTCCTTTAATAAACACACTATTGGGAAAAGTCCTTTGATATGTGGTAGGTTTTATCATTTGTGATACAGAAGTGAAAGTGAAAGTGTAAGTTGCTCAGTCGTGTCCGACTCTTTGTGATCCCATGGACTATACAGTCCATGGAATTCTCTAGGCCAGAATACTGGAGTGGGTAGCCTTTCCCTTATCCAGGAGATCTTCCCAACCCAGGGACTGAACCCAGGACTCCCGCATTGCAGGCGGATTCTTTACCAGCTGAGTCACAAGGGAAGTCAATACAGAAGTATAAAAAGTCTTAATTCAGAAGGAGGTCAGTGTCAGGTCACTGCCAGTTGTCTAGAAATCTCTTTTTACACATGCCAGCATAACACCATCAAACAACTTCACTAACCAAGGGATTGTGGTTAGAGAGCAAACCCTCCACCAAGAAAACACTTTATGGAGTATTTATTGCTGTTGTTTAGTCACTAAGTCGTGCCTGACTTTTTTGCAACCCCATGGACTGTAGCCCACCAGTATTCTCTTTCCATGGGATTTCCAAGGCAAGAATACTGGAGTAGGTTGCCATTTCCTTCTCTAGGGGATCTTCCGGACCCAGGGATCGAACCCGAGTCTCCTGCATTGGCAGGCAGATCCTTTACTACTGAGCTACCAGGGAAGCCCCTTATTGATTATTATTAGCAACTTAAAAGCGAAGTCGCTCAGTCATGTCCAACTCTGCGACCCCATGGACTGTAGCCTACCAGGCTCCTCTGTCCATGGAATTTTCCAGGCAAGAGTACTGGAGTGGGTTGCCATTTCTTTCTCCAGGGGATCTTCCTAACCCAGGGATCGAACCCGGGTCTCCTGAATTGCAGGCAGATGCTTTACCATCTGAACCACCAGGGAAGCCCACAACTTAAAGGCACCACCTGATAAACAGAGAATTCACACCCAATATTTTCATCAGCAATATAGAGACTCAATTTATTCAACATGCATTATTTGAAAATTTACTCTATGTCAAGTACTAGGATAGAGTCTTGAAAGGATAATTGTCAGAGAAATTTGCTGTGAAGAATTAGAAAATCAAATCAGAAATCTTTCACAAAAGCCTAACAATTAGAAGTTGTATCAAGCTACTTTAAAGGCAAGATTAAGCTGATAGTCATAGGATAGATAATAACATCCAACTTTTAATAACAAATTTCAGAAGCTAAAAGAAATAAATACTACATCTGGTTTCTTTTAAGTCTCTCTTTGGCCAACACATCATAAGGTCCACATTCTGAAACAGTACATGATAATCACACAGTTATTAAGGCAAGTGGTCCATTGCTTCCGGAAACACGGAGGTGGTAGTCAGAGTAACGATCCTCTAAAGATGCCCACATTCCAGAACGTGTGAATGCAGTACTTTACATGGCAAAATGGATTTTGTAGATGCAAATAAATTAAGGATCTTGAGACAGGGAGATTATCCTGAATTATCCCAGGTGGGTTCAGCATGATCAAGAGGGTTCTTATAAGAGGGAAGCAGACTTCTGAACTCCAGAATTATAAAAAGAAAATTTGTATTGTTTTAAGCCACTAAGCTTGAAACTAATACAATGGCTGACTGAGGGATGTCCATCGGAAGTGACAGTGAACTCACCTTCGTAGAAACCTGGGTGAATGGAGACAACAGGAACAGGATGCCTGAAGGAAGCACTGAGGCACAAGTGTCAATCTTGAAATGTGGCCACTATTAAAAATGGTTACTAATTCTGAAACTCCAATACTTTGACCATCTGATGCGAAGTGCCTACTCATTGGAAAAGATCCTGATGCTGCAAAAGACTGAGGGCAGGAGGAGAAGGGGGCAACAGAGGATGAGATGGTTGGATTGCATCACTGACTCAATGGACATGAGTTTGAGCAAACTCCAGGATATAGTGGAAGACAGGGAAGCCTGGCATGCTGTAGTTCATGTGGTTGCAAAGAATCAGACATGACTTAGCAACTGAACAACAACAACAATTCTTTGATTTCCCTTGAAAAGGTAGGGCTTATGTGCCCTGCCCTTGAATCTGGGTTCTTTTTGGAACAATAGTGTGGAAATGCTGACATATGACACTTGAGGCCAGATCACAGGAAACCACACAGTTTTCGCTGAGAAACAGAACTATCCTTATGTTCTTTTTCACTCTGTGAAATTGTAGTTTGAAAAATGCTTGCATCTTTTAGGGAGAATACCAGCAAGAATAAATGCACTTCATCAAAGAAAGAAATGAAGCTGCACTGAATCTAAGACTCCAATTCAAACAAATTATGGGCAATTTTCCTCCACTTTTTTTTTTTTTTTTGAAAGACATTGTGCCAATCTTTGGGCTCATTTTCTCACCAGTTTTGGACATAGTTCTCCTTTCACCCCGTGTTTGGCAATTTTTATGCAACAAGAATTATTTTGAATGCCACTTCCTTCATTAGACCAAATGGGAAAAATGGTTTCTACTCTCCAATCTGGAGTATAAGACTCAGGGCTGACTCCAGCAAAGATGACATTGTCATAATCATCATCATCATTGTTAACTGTTATTATTTCCATATTTCTTTAAGCAGTAAGGACATTTATCTCACATAACAAGAAATCCAGAGATAAGTAGCTCCAGGTTTGGGTTATTTCCGTATGTTCTTATCTTTCACCCTTCACTGTGATCCTTCTTAGACCACCCTCTTCTATCTTATCAGCTTTCAAATACTTATAAAATTGAAGATTCATCCTCTAACAACACATATTTAAACAAGATTACTTGTCTTCATCCATTCTTCTCATTCTTTTCTAGTTTAAAGAAAGCAATTATTTTCCTGGGAATATTTGGCCATATGGACAGGAAAATTCCAAAATTATTTCTGATAAAGTATTTTTTCAACTTTGCTTAATTAAAGAGATGAACTTTGCTTGAGCTTCAGTTAGTATAATGAGTTCTTTGTGAAGATATAAGTGGTGGTTCTATATTAGAAAAGCCACTTGAAATAGCATATGTAGAGTTCCAGTTCAGGTTATAAAAACCACTAAAACGTGATTTTTATAGGTAGCTTACATCAGTGGCTGTGAAAGGTATGTGATTTAGACAGACATGGGGAAAATTTTTTATTTTGATATAATTTCAAATTTAAAGATCTCTTCTATAGCCTTCACTCAGAGTCATAAACAGTTTCTACTTTGCCCCATTTGCTTTCTTATCATTCCTGTGCATGTGCGTATGTAATTTTTTTTGAACCATTTTAGAGTAAGTTGAGGATATCACTTCTCTTTATTCCTAAATTCTTCAGAGTGTCTTTCAAAAAGGGATATTTCTTACATAGATTTTTATTATCCATTTCCTCTTAAAAGTCTGAGTGTCTTTCAAAGGAAATCTCAATTAGAACACATTGCTATAATTAGGTCAAACTTACAGGTGTTGTGTGCTTCTTAAACTGATAGTTCCTGAGGGTAGAAAATTCTCTCTCCCCACTCTCAGATATGCAAATTTTGTTCTAAGTTCCTTTTGTCCCGGTAAGTGCTGAGGGGAGAGGACAGAACTTCTGAATTCAAAACTATAAGGAAGCCAAAAGTTTAATTCATGAATTCACTCAGGGTGCTTGCTTCCCCACATTCTGGTCTGATTAAGTTCGTAAAGTCTTTCTAGATTTTTGTGAATGTATGATTTCAAATGATCTTAAACTGGACCCGGGTCTTTGTTACAGCCACACAAAAATTAGGAGACTGTCATTTTTTATTTAGTGATACAATTTTTCACTTTAGGCAAATTTCTTTCAGACTTATTTTTTTTTCTGAATAAACGATACAAATGAACTTATTTATTAATACAAAACAGACTCACAGATCTTGAAGTCAAATTTATGGTTACCAAAGGGGAAATGTGGAGGTGAAGTGATAAATTAGGAGACTGGAATTAACATATACACACTACTGTAGATAAAATAGATAACCAAACCAGGACCTAATGCATAGCACAGGGACCTCTACTCAATATTCTGTAATAACCTATATAGGAAAAGAATATGAAAAAGAACAGATACATATATGTATAACTGAGTCACTTTGCTGTACATCTGAAACTCACACAAATTGTAAATCAACTATACTCTTATAAAAATTTTTATAGAAAAGACTTTTTTATGGATTCTGGAAAAGTCCATTTCACCCTATATCATACTTGTTCAAGCTTTTGTGAAGCACAAGTTACTGTCACCTTCCAGGAAAACATGGTCTCATTTCTAATTTCCTACAGTGTTCTTACTTTCAGCTCAACTCCCTAATAGCATAATTTCTTTTACTTCTATATTTATCTGGATGTATAAAACTCATTTTAACATTATTTATTTATTCTTTAGCTTCATTTTAGTAACTTAGCCATCAAAACTGGTAGAAGTAACTGCTTCCAGTGCCCATGTTTTGGCTATTTTACAATTTCATAAACTTCATTTTCCCATATGCTACAGTTTTTAAATGATTATTCTAAATGTCAAAATATAGTTTTAAATGTACAATAAAATAAAATACATTATTGCTTAATGTATTTCATTCAACTTTATACAATGAAAGACGCAAATTGTGTGATTAATTGAAGGCTGCTGCTGCTGCTGCTGCTGCAGCTGCTAAGTCACTTCAGTCGTGTCTGACTCTGTGTGACCTCATAGATGGCAGCCTACCAGGCTCCTCCATCACTGGGATTCTCCAGGCAAGAACACTGGAGTGGGTTGCCATTTCCTTCTCCAATGCATGAAAGTGAAAAGTGAAAGTGAAGTCACTCAGTCGTGTCCGATTCTTAATTGAAGGCATCTGATAGCAAAAGTGTGACTGGAAGCATGGAGTAGATAGGAAATCACTGGGTTGGAGCAACTATTTTTTAGTGAAATTGTTGAAATTCATAGCATACTAAATTGGGAGGTACTACAATTATCCATAGACTTAGAATTATTCCTAAGTATATAATGGTATCTGAGGTTATTATAGTGATTTGATTTCATTTTTCAATTGTCTATTGTAAGTACTGTGTGCATGCATGTATGCTAAGTTGCTTCAGTCGTGTCCAAACTTATGGACTGTAGCCTGACACGTTCTTCTGCCCATGGGATTCTCCAGGCAAGTAGAGTATTTTTGTATATTGACCTTATATCATGCTGCTAAGCTGCTAAGTCGCTTTAGTCGTGTCTGACTCTGTGCGACCCCATAGACGGCAGCCCACTAGGCTCCCCCGTCCCTGGGATTCTCCAGGCAAGAACACTGGGGTGGGTTGCCATTTCCTTCTCCAATGCATGAAAGTGAAAAGTGAAAGTGAAGTCGCTTAGTCGTGTCCAACTCTTTGCGACCCCATGGACTGCAGCCTACCAGGCTCCTCCGTCCATGGGATTTTCCAGGCAAGAGTACTGGAGTGGGGTGCCATCGCCTTCTCCTATATTATGCTAGAGTCACATATTCTACTAAACTCACATATTCTACTAATTTTTTTTGTAGATTCTTTAGTTTTCTATATAAACAATCATCATCTATAAATCATCTTAAAAGATGATGCTGTGAAAGTGCTGCACTCAACATGCCGGCAAATCTGGAAAACTCAGCAGTGGCCACAGGACTGGAAAGGTCAGTTTTCATTCCAATCCCAAAGAAAGGCAATGCCAAAAATGTTCAATCTACCACACAATTGCACTCATCTCACACTCTAGCAAAGTAATGCCCCAAATCCTCCAAGCCAGGCTTCAACAGTACATGAACCAAGAACTTCCAGATGTTCAAGCTGGATTTAGAAAAGGCACAGGAACCAGAGATCAAATTGCCAACATCTGTTGGATCATTGAAAAAGCAAGAGAGTCCCAGGAAAACATCTATTTCTGCTTTATTGACTATGCCAAAGCCTTTGACTGTGTGGATCACAATAAACTGTGGAAATTTCTGAAAGAGATGGGAATCCCAGACCACTTGACCTGCTTCCTGAGAAATCTGTCTGCAGGTCAAGAAGCAACAGTTAGAACTGGACATGAAACAACGGACTTGTTCCAAATAGGAAAAGGAGTGCGTCAAGGCTGTATATTGTCATCCTGCTTCTTTAACTTCTATGCAGAGTACATCATGAGAAACGCTGGGCTGGATGAACCACAAGCTGGAATCAAGATTGCTGGGAGAAATATCAATAACCTCAGATATGAAGATGACACCACCCTTATGGCAGAAAGTGAAGAAGAACTAAAAAGCCTCTTGATGAAAGTGAAAGGGGAGAGTGAAAAAGTTGGCTTAAAACTCAACATTCAGAAAACTAAGATCATGGCATCTGGTCTCATCACTTCATGGCAAATAGATGGGGAAACATTGAGAAACATTATTTGTTTGGGCTCCAAAGTCACTGCAGATGTTGACTGAAGCTATGAAATTAAAAGATGCTTGATCCTTGGAAGAAAAGTTATGACCAACCTAGACAGCATATTAAAAAGCAGAGACATTACTTTGTCAACAAAGGTCCATCTAGTCAAGGCTATGGTTTTTCCAGTGGTCATGTATGGATGTGAGAGTTGGACTATAAAGAAAACTGAGCTCTGAAGAACTGATGCTTTTGAACTGTGGTGTTGAAGAAGACTCTTGACAGTTCCTTGGACTGCAAGGAGATCCAACCAGTCCATCCTAAAGGAAATCAGCCCTGAATATTCATTGGAAGGACTAATGCTGAAGCTGAAACTCCAATACTTTGGCCACCTGATGTAAATAACTGACTCATTTGAAAAGACCCTGATGCTGGGAATGATTGAAGGCAGGAGGAAAAGGGAATGACAGAGGATGAGATGGTGATGAGATGGTTGGATGGCATCACTGACTGGATGGACATGAGTCTGAGTAAGCTCTGGGAGTTGGTGACGGACAGGGAGGTCTGGCGTGTTGCAGTACATGGGGTGGCAAAAAGTCGGACACAACTGAGCGACTGAACTGAACTGAACGTCTATAAATAATGACAGCTTTACTTTTTCTTCCAATTTTTGTGTCTTTTTTCTTGCCTAATTTCACTGGCTAAGACTCTTCATTTATTATTATTATTATTATTATTAGTTTGGTCATGCCTGGTGGCAGGCACAAACTTAGTTCTCTGACCAGGGATTGAGCCTGCACCCCCTGCATTGGAAATGCAGAGTCTTGACCACTGGCCAGAGAAGTCTCAAATATTTTAATGAGTATTTTTTTTTTGACCATGGGGTAAGCGGGATCTTAGTTCCCAGATCAGGGATGGATCAGGGATCAAACCAATGTCCCCTGCAGTTGAAGCTCAGAGCCTTAATCACTCGACCACCAGGAAAGCCCTGGCAAGGACTCTTTAAACAGTACTGAATCAAATTAATGAGAGCAGGTATCTTTCCCTTGTTCCTGGTCTTAGGAGGAAAGTACTTAGTATTCCACCATTAAGCATAATCTTCACTGTAGCTATTTCATAGATATTCTTTATCAGGTTGCAGAAGATTCCTTCTATTCCTAGTTTGTATACGAAACCCTCCATCTTAACATAAGGCTAAACAATTGACCAAAAATAAAAATCAAGACTGCCTTGGAAAAATTTGGAGTATGCGAGGTTTCTATATATTTTCCTTTTACCTTCGAGTCTCACACAAACCCTTCCTATCCTCTGAACCTTGTCCTAGTAGCCTCAGCTCTTTGGAACTAAAGACATCTCCTAAGCAGAAGGTAATCCTCCGTCTTAAAACTTGCCTCCATGCAAAATGATCCAACACAGTCTGTTAAAATCCCAGAAAAATACCACCTAAAGATCAAAAGCCCTTCCAGTTTCTTACAATCCGTTCAATCTCCCTATCAAAGGTGGCGTAAATGGTAAAGAATCCACCTGCCAATGCAGGCGATGCAAGAGATGTGGATTCTATCTCTGAGTCAGGAAGATCCTCTGGAGAAGGAAATGGCAACCCGCTCCAGTATCCTTGCCTGGGAAATCCCATAGACAGAGGAGCCTGGAGGGTTACACTCCATACAGTTGCAAAGCCTCAGACACGACTGAGCACGTGCGCGTGCGCACACCCACACACACACCCACACACACACACACCAGAGTCCTATCCTCAATATAGCTAAGGAAAGGAAAACGGGAAAAGCAGAAAGAGAGCAGTCTCTCAGCTTTTCGGCTCCCAGGTGCCTCTGTGGTAGGGCTCTTTTAAGCAACTGTGAGGGGCACTGCATGGGTCTAGGAAGCGGTGGTGAGGATTTAGGCAGTGAGGTGAAAAGAGCCTGGATTGGCAGTAAAGAGACCTGGGTTCTGTTCTGTACTCCTTTCCTTCATAGCCTTTGACTGCGGAGAAGGCTCCCTAGTGACCTCCCTGGCTTCAGTGCCCTCACTTGTAAAATACATGGATTGAAACAAAACATGAACTCTGAGTGCCCTCTGATATTCTAGATGACTTGATTCTAGATTAGGACAACTAAACATACAGAAAGACTGATGGTTACAAAATGACAAATCTACTAGATAGCAAGTGCAAATACCCTGGGCAACTGTTTACTAGATAACTGGGAGCCCCATTCACCGTGAGGTTATCAACCTGGGTTGTGACCTTAGATATTGATTACTCTGCTTCACATTTATCTCCTCAAATGGATCACAGCTTCCTAACCAATAGTGTCCCACATGGGACAGGGCTTTGACAGGGAAGAAGTGAGAGGAAAATCTCAAGTTACAGTACCACCCAGGAAGGAGTGAGGAAGCAGGGAAGCAAAAGCTGGGAGCTGAAATGTCCCCTTACCTTAATGGGGGGAAGAGCAAAGGCAACTTACATGCATTAATGGGAGTGCTTCATTAACGGACATCCCTGGAGATTCAAGATGTCCCAAGATTATAGAATAAAATTAGTTGGACACCTGAGTAATATAATTTCAACCCCAATTCAACACTTTCAAGTTCCATCATTGCTCTATCGAAGCTGACTTGGTCTTGGCTTTCTTGGGACAATGCAGACTTATTTTTCCTTTCTTATTTTTTTAAATTATGAAAGTATGATAACACATTTACAGGAGACTTGGAAAATACAGAATAAAGTTACATATAGTTCCACTATAGATTACCTTAATTTTTTAAGTAGATAAATTAAGATTTTTAATGAGGGTTTCAATATCAAACTCTCAAAAATTAATAGAATGAATAGACAGAAAAGTAGAAGGATATAGTAGACCTGAAAAATACTATGAACCAATTCAATATAATTAAGATTTATACAATTTTCACACAACAGCAGGATACAAATACTATTCAAGTTTCCACAGACAATAAACTAGGAGACACTGGAACATACCAAGGGACATAAAGTAAGGTGCAAAAACCTCATGATTTAAAGGTATTGAAACCATAGAGTCTGTTCTCTTATCACTAGGACAGTGAAGACTTTATGTAATAAATTTCACTAGTGACTGTATAACTGTAGCGATTTTAAAACATGGCTACAAATTCTTTGATACTTCTATCGACAGGTGGGGATCAAACCCTTCCTTTGAACATTGGCAGGCTTGTGACTGCTTTAACCAATAGAGTCTAGTAAAAGTGGTGCTAGATGATTTCTGAGGCTAGATTAAAAAAAGTGATGTCGCTTTTACCTTGTTTGGTAGAACATTCTGACTTGGAGCCCTGAGCTGCCATGTAAGATGTCAGAGTACTTTGAGATACCAGGCTGTGAGGGAGCCCAAGTCACATGGAGGGACCATGAGTAGGTGCTCATCATTCCCAGTCTATAAGACATCACAGACCAGACACCAGACATGTGAGTGAAGAAGCCTCTAGATAAGTGGTTCTCGACCTTTTTGGCACCAAGGACCAGCTTCGTGGAAGACAGTCTTTCCATGGACAAGGATTGGGGGGATGGTTTCAGGATGACTCAAGCATGTTTGTTGTGCACTTTATTTCTATTATTATTACACTGTGATATATAATGAAATAATTATATAACTCACCCTAATGCAGAATCAGTGGGAGTGCTGGGCTTGTTTTCCTGCAACTAGGAGGTCACATCTGGGGGTGATGGGAGAGTAATGAGGAGCCACTGTAAATAGAGATGAAGCTTCACTTGCTTGCCCGCCACTCACCTCCTGCTGTGTGGCCCTGTTTCTAGGTACCCATCCATGGCCTGAAGGTTGGGAACCCCTGCTCTAGGTGATTCCAGACCTTAGCCATTCAAGCTATTTCCAGTCATCTGATTCTTCGTAGCTGAGGCGTCAGAATTTTTGAAAGCGTGATAAGCCACACTTGCTGGTTCCCTGCCTGAATTCTTGTCACACAGAATAAAAAGAGCATAAAAAGATGATTGTGACTTCCTGCTACTAAGTTTGGGTGATTCGTTACACAGCAATACATAATGAGAATAATAACCAACAAATGTGATTTGATCATCCTACCCAATACTTTTTATATTCAAAAATTTAAAAACAAAACTGCTCGGAGAATATCTTCTAATTTTTCATTTGGGAAATAGGATCACTGTTATGAATTATCCATCAGACGATCCATCCTCCAAAATGAAAACCTATTGGAGTTTCAATAAATGTTTTGATATGTGAGTCATATGATATTTACCCATCACCCTCTAAATACAGAACTCAGGATAAATTTTAAAACAATAATATGGAATATGATACAGTCTGCCCTTTAGGAATTTGCATCTGAATTGAATGGCTGGGTCAAAATACAGGACAAGGGCAAATTTGCTTATAAAAGGTACACTAGCTTAACTTGAGGCAGTATGATATAGTTTACAAGCTAATGGATCTCAACCACCTGGGATTTGAATCCTTAGGTTCAAATTCAGATTCAGACCCCTTACTTCCAGCTGTGTGACCTCAAGCAAGCTACTTAACTCCTTCATGCTTCAGTTTTTTCTTCTGTAACATGGGGTTATCTGGAGTATTTTCTCATAAGGTGTTTAAAAGGACTCCAGTACTTTGGCCACCTCATGCGAAGAGTTGACTCATTGGAAAAGACCCTGATGCTGGGAGGGATTGGGGGCAGGAGGAGAAGGGGGTGACAGAGGATGAGATGGCTGGATGGCATCACTGAGTCAATGGACGTGAGTCTTAGTGAACTCCAGGAGTTGGTGATGGACAGGGAGGCCTGGCGTGCTGTGATTCATGGGGTTGCAAATAGTCAGACACGACTGAGCGACTGAACTGAACTGAACTGAACTGAATGAGCTAATGCATAGAAAGCATGAACAGGGTGTCTGGAACATACTAAGTTATCAAAAATGTTATGCATCAATTTATAAGAGTATTGAGAAGATGCTTAAGACATCTCTCATACTGGTAAATGAAGACTAAAGCCAAGTTTCATCAAAATGTCACTTAGGGAATTTCCTGGCAGTCCAGGGGTTAGGATTTAGAGCTTTCACTGCCAGAGCCCAGGTTCAATCCCTGCTTGGGGAACTAAGATCCTGAAAGCCATGTGGCATGGCCAAAATTTTTCTTTTTATAAAATAAAATGGCACTTAAAAGTCCAGATACTGAAGGCTCAGATTTGCCCCAAGGAGCCTAGGGATGCTGACTAGAAATTCAGTGAATCCTGTGTCATCTTCTCCCTTCCCTAGTATGATGAAAGGGCTTAAATTTCAGAGTTAGATCCTAAGTTCTAACTCTACCACTTACCTTTGTGACCTTGAGCAAATTAGCTTGCATTCTTCAATTTCTCCAACTGTGAACTGGAGAAAGCAATACCTACATTCATGGAGTGTGGTGAGGACAAAGTGAGGAGGAAAAGTTAAAATTTTACATAACCTCCTTCTTCTGCCTCTGTAACTCAGCTTGCCCCTTGCAGAGTCTAGATCACGTAGGTCACGTCATTTCAGAAAGTGGGGACTTGCAATACTAGAAACTGGAGTTTATCCCACTCACCCTAGTCCTGCTCTTTGCCCCTGCAAACCTGCTTAATCATGCCTGTCCAGGTCAGGCATCCTCTTCCCCATCTTGACCACTGTTCCTGCATGCGTGAAACCCCTTAGTTTAAACCAGCCTATTAACAGCTAGTGTTACTCACTACAGTCTGTCTATAAAAACTCTGTAATCCCTTTGTTTGGGGCTCAGAGCTTGGAGTGTTAACTCCTTTGGGCCCGCTGGTGTAATAAACCTGAGTTCTCCAACTGTCTGAATGTGGTGCTTGGTTTCTCGAGTACTGGTTTCTGCAACAAAAGTGCTGAAGAACCTAGCACGTAATAGGCACTTGATAATAATTCCGTTCACAATGGGGAAGGAGGAGAGAGGTTAAGAAAGATGCCTCAACTACCTTTTACATTTTATGCTTGTTTATACACAGTTCTTGTGTATAATTTTATACATAATTCTTGTGCCTGTCCTTGGAACAGCCTTATGAAGCAGTTGCCTTAGCACGGGTGAAGTTTATTATGTCCTAAACACACAGTGCCGTTGTATATGTGTTACCATCCCAGTCCTAACAGAATCTAGGCATTCATGCTTTGAGGCATCAGAGCTTCTTACAGGTCAGAAAAAGAAGAACATTTTTTATGCTTCTTTTTTTTTTTCAAGCTTTAGCATATTTAAAAGTTACTCTTCAGACAAAGTCAAATACCACATGACATCACTTTTATTTGGAATAAAAAAAAAAGAGAAATGAACTTATTTACAGAATGGAAAGAGACTCATAGAGAAAACAAACCTATGGTTATGAGAGGAGAAAGCTGGGGGGGAAGGATAATTTAGAAATTTGGGAGTAACATATATATCAGATCAGATCAGATCAGTCGCTTAGTCGTGTCCGACTCTTTGCGACCCCATGAATCGCAGCACGCCAGGCCTCCCTGTCCATCACCAACTCCTGGAATTCACTCAGACTCACGTCCATCGAGTCAGTGATGCCATCCAGCCATCTCATCCTCTGTCGTCCCCTTCTCCTCCTGCCCCCAATCCCTCCCAGCATCAGTCTTTTCCAATGAGTCAACTCTTCGCATGAGGTGGCCAAAGTACTGGAGTTTCAGCTTTAGCATCATTCCTTCCAAAGAAATCCCAGGGCTGATCTCCTTCAGAATGGACTGGTTGGATCTCCTTGCAGTCCAAGGGACTCTCAAGAGTCTTCTCCAATACCACAGTTCAAAAGCATCAATTCTTCGGTGCTCAGCCTTCTTCACAGTCATACTACTATATATAAGATAGATAATCAACAAGGACCTGCTGTGTAGTACAGGGAACTCTTACTCAATATTCTGTAATAATCTAAATGGGAAAAGAATTTGAAAAAGAGTAGATATATATATATAATTGAATCACTTTGCTATACATCTATAATACAACATTGTAAATCAACTGTACTTCAATAAAAAAATTCAAGATTAAAAAACAATCATTATTACACGGAAAAATTTTAATAATAACAAAAGCCAGAAGTCAATTTCCTCTGTCTCCATTAATATTAAACACTTACATTGAAAAAAAAGTTTCTCTGAAGCAACAATGAAAAAGAGTGGCATGCAACAACATATATGCGTCTCACAGACAATGTTGAGGAAAAAAAGACACAAAAAGAGTACGCACTGTATGAGTCTATTTACATTACACTTAGGAAAATGAAAGGGCTTCCCTGGTGGCTCAGATGGTAAAGAATCCATCTGCCTGCAGTGCGGGAGACCTGGGTTTGATCCCTGGGTTGAGAAGATTCCCTGGAGGAGGGCCTGGCAACCTATGCCAGTATTCTTGCCTGGAAAATCCCATGGACAGAGGAGCCTGGCAGGCTATAGTCCATGGGGTTGCAAAGAGTTGGACACGGCTGAGCAACTGACACTTTAGGAAAAGGAAAGACAATTCTATGGCATTTGAGGGCAGAATTGTGATTACCTTTGTTGGGATCCTGCCTGAGAGAGAGAATGAGGAAGGCTTTAGTGATTCTGGAAATGGTCTCAGCCTTGATCTGGGTCATAATGCGACTGAGTTCATCTCAAAAAATTGTATCAAGCTGTATGCTTAAGATTCATGCACTTTCCTACATGTGTGCTGGACTTCATTAAGAAAATGTCCCAGGAAGGTGCTGTCATTACTTCCTTTTAATTTACAGGTGGTGGGGATGAGGAAGAGGAGGGTAGTATGGGAGCGCTTACATACGGCTTTGGTTGTTGACCAAAGCCTCCATTTTGATAATTACTTTTAATTTAGCAGAAAAGGCCTAAGGCAGCGGCAACAGTGTGATTCAGCTCTCAGCTTTCCCACAGGATTCTGTGAAATGAAGGCATGGCAGGGGGGATGTATATATTTCTTTTCTACATATATAAAGGGCTTATAAATAGTAATACCAACCTCAGTGCCAGGCATTTCCTGGAAAATTGATTGCTAACTGGGGTTAACAGTTCTCAGTCTGATTTTGGGCCACCAACTTTTCTTGCTGCTCATTAATTCCCAGAAAGTGCCCTGTACCTTGATGGTTATTGCTTAAATATATTAAAATCAAGTTAAGGGTCTGACAATATTTAGCTGTGATAATGGAAAACACAAGGAAGTTCTCCCAGCAGACACATTCATTGTTGCATGTTTTTATTTAACTCATTTTCTTCTATATTTTTGAGTAACACCATGGAATGATGCACATGGACACTTTTTGCAGATGTGGTTGCTTGTGTGTATGTTCATGTTTAAAGGCTCAGAACTAATAACACACAGCCTGCCCAGAAGCTTCACTAAAAACTTTGCAATGGGTTCATCATTTCAGTGAAAATTTTCTTTTTAGGTTCAAGCTTTCTATGAGGAAATAGTTGAAGAAAAAACATTAAGTAAATTATCAGTTCTGCATGAATTTAATGCAAAGACATTCACAAAAGCCAGAAGAGTTTGGAACATAAGGAGCAGCCCTTTATAACAACATTTGCCCCATGCCTCTTTAAAGGGTGAACAGAACTCTTACTAGGGCTTTCTGCTCAGTAGAGGAGAATCATCCCAAGGCAATTCCAAGTGGTTCTTGGAATAGAAAAGCATACACATTTCAAGTTCTTAAAATCCTGTCCATTTAATTCAACCAAATGAGTATTTCTTGCAGACTTCCTCATGTGCAAGGCAGGGTGGTGGAGAGATTGTTGACTGTGAACCTCTTGCCTTTGGTAGCTCACCATCAATAGAGAGAGAGGGACAGACTAAGACCAGAATATAAGGCAGAAAGCTTTCATCTCTATAATTAAGGCAAACAGTGCGTGCTTTAAGAAAACAGAGTTCATTGCAAATGAGACATATTCATGAAGATCACCCCCACTGTGAGAACTCAAAGTATTTGGACTAATTCTCAAGTTCTTTTTGGAATCAAGTTCCAGAGAAAGAGTATGACTAGACGTGCAAGATCCCCAAGCAAAGACTACTTGGTTACAGAACATTTTGAGGGCTATCTGGGTCTCTTGAACTCACTTATTTGAAGGCCTTGGTTGGGGGGCCAGGTGATGGGGGTTGTTTAAAATTCAAATTCACTGGCCCTACTTGAGAAAATTAAATTAGGATACTGTATCTGGGGGTGGACCCCAGACATCTCATTTAAATAAGGCTCCCTGGTGATCTTTTAGGATGCGGAAGTTTCAAATCATTGAATTAGGGTCTCTCAAATCTACAAAAAACCTTTTTCCCTAACCACCACCACTACCAAGAACACATCTTGTCTTGGCAAGAGCTAAATTCATAGCATCCAAACTCCCCCCAAGTACTTTCCAGTTAGTTTGCTATTTTAAGATCTATGTTTAGCTTCTTGCAGGCCAGGACCACTTCTGATTCACTCTTAACCTTTAGGGCACACCAATAATCTGCTCAGTACATATTTGGTAAGTGGAGAAATGGATGAATTCATATTTGGATGATGAGCAGCCTTCTTTCAAAATGTTCCCATGAACAAAACATTTATCCAAAATAAACATTAACCAGGAAATGATCTGAATTCTATACGACTGGCGATTACTGGGAGGTGTGTGCATGTGCAAAGTCTCTGTTTTGGATGCCACGCCTGGAGAAGGTAGAACCTGGTAGCTTCAGACATAGGATGCAAAATTGAAAACATTTGTCTGTGCTGATCAGGAGGGCTACAACTGGGGTTTGCATTAAACTGAAATTTAAGTGTCTACATGGACTACTAAAAATAAATTCCTATTATTGTTTCTCTTTCTTTCCATCCATCCATGTATAACCCATGGGTAATAATTATATACCTTTCTATCTTCTGAGGTTGAGGAATATATACGTGAAATTTATAAATTGTGCTGTGTTATACAAACCCCAATTTTTATTATCACTTCTCCTTTCTTTGGGCAAATATTTCTGTGGTAATTATTTCACTTGATGTGTGTCTTCCCCAGTCACGCAACACTCCAAGGAACCTGAATCCCTCACACTGAGGTGTGCCCCTTGGGCAAAGTAAAATGATTTTAATAGTTGTTTAAGAAACACACAATGGGATGCTGTGCGAAACAGATGCTAAATGCTAAGTGAAACAGAACTTTTAAAATACTATCCTGTTTGGGATCCTTTCAGTTCAGTTCAGTTCAGTCGCTCAGTCATGTCCGACTCTTTGCGACCCCATGGACTGCATCATGCCAGGCCTCCCTGTCCACCACCAACTCCCAGAGTTTACCCAAACTCATGTCCATCCAGTCGGCGATGCCATCCAACCATCTCATCCTCTGTCATCCCCTTCTCCTCCCACTTTCAATCTTTCCCAGCATCAGGGTCTTTTCAAATGAGTCAGCTCTTTGTGTCAGGTGGCCAAAGTATTGGAGTTTCAGCTTCAGCATCAGTCCTTCCAATGAATATTCAGGACTAATTTCCTTTAGGATAGACTGGTTGGATCTTCTTGCAGTCCAAGGGACTCTCAAGAGTCTCCTCCAACACCATAGTTCAAAAGCATCGATTCTTCAGTGCTCAGCTTTCTTTATAGTCCAACTTTCACATCCATACATGACTACTGGAAAAACCATAGCCTTGACTAGATGGACCTTTGTTGACAAAGTAATGTCTCTGCTTTTTAATATGCTATCTAGGTTGGTCATAACTTTCCTTCCAAGGAGTAAGTGTCTTTTTATTTCATGGCTGCAGTCACCATCTACAGTGATTTTCAGTTCAGTTCAGTCGCTCAGTCGTCTCCGACTCTTGGTGACCCCATGAATCGCAGCACACCAGGCCTGCCTGTCCATCACCAACTCCCGGAGTTCACCCAAACTCACGTCCATCGAGTTGGTGATGCCATTCAGCCATCTCATCCTCTGTCATCCCCTTTTCCTCCCTCCCAGCATCAGAGTCTTTTCCGATGAGTCAACTCTTCACATGAGGTGGCCAAAGTACTGGAGTTTCAACTTTAGCATCATTCCTTCCAAAGAACACTCAAGGCTGATCTCCTTTAGAATGGACTGGTTGGATCTCCTTGCAGTCCAAGGGACTCTCAAGAGTCTTCTCCAACACCACAGTTGAAAAGCATCAATTCTTTGACACTCGGCTTTCTTCACAGTCCAACTCTCACATCCATACATGACCTAGACGGACCTTTGTTGGCAAAGTAATTTCTGCTTTTGAATATGCTATCTAGGTTGGTCATAACTTTCCTTCCAAGGAGTAAACATCTTTTAATTTCATGGCTGCAGTCATCATCTGCAGTGATTTTGGAGCCCCCCAAAATAAAATCTAACACTGTTTCCACTGTTTGCCCATCTATTTCCCATGAAGTGATGGGACCGGATGCCATGATCTTAGTTTTCTGAATGTTGAGATTTAAGCCAACTTTTTCACTCTCCTTTTGCACTTTCATCAAGAGACTCTTTAGTTCTTCTTCACTTTCTGCTGTAAGGGTGGTGTCATCTGCAAATCTGAGGTGCACACTATATTTTCTAAAGATAATCAAGGGTTAACTGCTAACTCACACTGTGTTGAGTTTATCGTGATAACTTGGAGAGATCTTTAACAAGAGAAAAGAGCCATTTATTTATTTTTTTAGAAGTGCCATTTAGCTGATATATTTGACTCTTCCCTACTTCCTAAGTGGAGCTTTTTCCTCCCAGCTGGCCAAGTTATTTTCATCATATTTCTTTTTAAGTTCCCATAATCCCTAGAACCTGAAACTAGGGCAAAAGAGGAGAGAGCACACCCAGTGCTATCGATTCATTGATGTGGCACCGTTGGTTTTGATTTTAGAAGATCAATGCCCTATGGGCCAAATTTGTCCAAAGGACAAATACATGATAATGATATAGTGCTTCCTCCTTTTAAAAATCTAACCACCACTGTTTAAATACAGCTAAGTATCAGTGGGAGAATGTAATGTATACTTTTAAATGTAAGTCTCTGTGTGATTTAGAGTCATTCTATAATTATGTTTTAAGTAAATGATGACCTTTTAATATATACAATAATAATATTGTTGATACTTCAGATAAGTAGTTATTGTTTCATTTTTAATATGTCATTAACTTACCATTACTAAAAATTTAAGCATGCTTTAAAGAGTTCCCAGATGGAAATGAGATTATATTAATAATTTACAATAGAGCAATACATTTCTGTTATGCTTATTTAATAGTGCATTTATATCATGCAAATTCCTTATAAGAGTATCATCTGGTTCTGCTGAGTAGTAGGTAGGAAATGAGAAAAAAAGTCCAAATAGGAGATTTGGGACAAGATGACAAATACACAAAGCAGAGTTTTTTCTCTATAAACAGGACAGCACCTTGAGGAAGAAGTTTTAAAACATGTTTAGGAAAAATGAGGGACTAAAGGAAGTTTGTGTGTGTATGTGTATATACATGTGTGCATGTACATGAAAATGTGTTCAAAATCAAAATAGCTCCTAAGAGCCTAAAGTTATTCTTCAATGTTCAGAATATTCATTTATAAAAAGAATCACTCAGGGCTATTACATTTATTGACCAGCTATATTCACATTAATGACACTTCTTACAAGTATATAATGTTTAGGGGTTTTATAGTATACAGAAAATGTCACCAATAGATACAACCAATGATAGTCATAGATGTAGCTCTAGATGTCACCACGTGGATTATGCCACATCTCTATTTTCAGCATTGGCTAACAAACAGCTTTATGAGTGTGTGGACATCTGAAATCATCCTGGGTCTCATGCTTTCCAAGCTCCCTGACTGCTATATAATCTAGTGTAATCTTTTAACATTCATACTAATCACCTACTTGCCAAATTCATTTGAAGTTGTTTTTGTCTCCTTAAGGTGATTCCTTGAAACTATTTTATCATCTGATTTATGACAAGAGGTGGACCACAAGTACACTTATCCCAGGAGTTATTAACCTGGAAAGCTTCAGGTATCAACTCCCAGAAGTTATATGTTCAATTTGCACATTGGGGCTGTATTCTGGGGAGAGGATTCCTAGCTTTTGTTGGAGTCTAAGAGGTTAGGAAGAGTTGGGAGCAAAGGAAAATGAAAGCAAGTCACAGGAAGGGGCAAGTTAGGGTTATGGGATTAACAGACACAATCTACTATGTATAAAATAGATAAGTGACAGAGATGTGCTATACTGCACAGGGGATTAATACCATTATCTTGTACTAATGTGTAATGGAGTATAGTTCTGCAAAAAATACTGAATCACTATGCTCTACGCCTAAAACTAACATAATATTGTAAATCAACTATATTTAAAGAAAGAAAGAAGATGAAAAGATAAGCTAGAAAAAAAAAAAAAAAAAGCAAGTCACAGAAGGGAAGGGAAGAGGGAGAGAAAGAAAAGATGGCAAAGAAAACTCATTCCACAGTCTTCTCTGGGACTCAGGTACCAACAAATTCCCCCTTCCCTCAGCCAGTTATCCCCAGCAGGTCCAGCTTCTATCCAGCTTTGACACACAGCCCTTAATTTTTGTTTTTTATTTTACCCTATGACTGTTGATTCAAGCACAAGTTTTTAACTTGGGAAAATGTTCCATAACTATGAATTGAACAATGGTTCCCAAAGTGCATCAGGAGGATGAAGATTGTGCTGGACTTACATTTGGTTGCAATCAAATAGGCTAAGCTAAATGACAAGTCTTGAGCAGCAACTTGGGCTCTAATGGACACTTGACAATCCTACTGACACAGACCCATGAAAAAAGAAATCTGCAGTCCAGGGTGATAAATACAGGTTCTTCATACAGATCAAAGCCTTCTAATTTTCAAGGAAAAATAAGCTTTTATTTTAAAAATAAAATTCGAAGGAAAGATGTCTTGAGTTCACATTAAAATAATGCTAAAATTGTTTCGAGTTCTAGGAATAAACTTTCAGAGTAAACCTAGACTTTTTGAAATATCTAGAGATTAGATAATTCAAGATCAGATACATAGAAATTCTCAGTAACCCTTGAAGTGGCATAGTGGAGGGCAGCTCCCAAAGGCACTCCTTTTCAAAGGTTTACCTTGACACCCAGAAACACCTAGGCTGGAATTTGAATCTGGTCTCAGAAAAGCCCAAAATATGGTTTAACATTGGCCCACAAGAGTAAATTTAACCTTAATCTGTTCCAAATGACCACTGTTTATAGGGTGAACATATGATTTATCATCCATACTGGGATGCTTTGGGAAATGAAAAAAAAAAGGATTATTAACACATGAAGTCAAGGTAATACTCATAAACTGAGACTGTCCCTGGCAAATTGGGATGTAAGATTACCTTATCTCTACAGAACTTCTCCCTGATTGGCACTGATATAAAACAAAACAAACATACAAACCCAAAGTAATAACCAGGAATGATTACCAAAACTGTAATGAAATCAGATCCCAAATAGAACACAAAGGAATTCAGGATTTTTAATTACCAAAATTGATCCCGTTTGTGGCTATTGACTAGCCTTGTGTCTGCATAAAACAAGACAGAAGGCATCTGGATACTGTCTCTCCCTGTACAAATGGAAGATCCTGACCAAAAGTATTAAGAGGAAGGCACCACCTGGTGACTAATATGAGTTGCTTTCTAGGTTGAGGAAGAAAAGTTGGAAGCTAGGACTAAAGGTAGTATATCAAAGAAATAAGTCCCAATTTGAGGGGAAACTTTTTATTAAAAATTTATTAATATAATGTTTCTTAATGCACAGGAGTTAGCCAAATTATATTAGATGACTCTCATCTTGTTCTAAGTCTGTTTTTCACTCCTTTGATGAGTCCAAAATGTCATGGATCCTGTCCTGAATTCACAAGGCTTTCCAGGAAGTAGAAGAGACAGGAGAAGAAATAAAGGCTTTTCATTTCTCTTCTGCACCAATTGCAACATTATTGTTAAAAAGACATGTATGCATGGACTGTGGACTGTTCATGCATGCTCAGTCATGTCCAACCCTTTGTGACCCCATGGACTGTAGCCCATAAGGCTCCTCTGTCCATGGAATTTTCCAGGCAAGAATACTGGCTTGGGTTGCCATTACCTACTCCAGGGGATCTTCCCAACCCAGAAATTGAACTCATGTCTCTTGCATCTCTTGCATTGGTAGGCAGATTCTTTACCACTGTGCCACCTGGGAATCCATACATACATACATAAAAAAATAACCTTTCATTATTCTGATTGGTTCCTGAACTAAGAAGAGGGTGGGATAGACATTTGGTTGGTGAGTAGGGCTAGAAAACCCTTTTAGAATATTTGCTGGAAAGTAATAATCTTACTGATATTCAGGTTAACTTATGGCAACTTGACTCCACCACAAGGTGGCCAGACATTTGGTCAAATATTGTTCTGGGTATATCTGTAAGGGTGTTTCTGGATGAGGTTAATATTTGAATTTGTAGACTAAAGCAGATTGCCCTCCCCAGTGAGTGTGGGCCTCATCCAATAAGTTGAAGACTTGAATAGACCAAAAGGCAGGGTGTGAGGGAACTTTGCCTGCCTGGCTACTTGAGTTAGGATATTGGTTTTCTGCTTGCAGAGTAAAACTTACACCATCAACTCTCCTGGTTGTTGGGCCTTCAGAATTGGACTGGAACTATACCATCAGACCTCCTGGGTCTCTGGCTTGCCAACTGCATAACTTGGGACTTTTCAGCCTCTGTAATTATATGAGCCAATTCTTTGATTGATTCTATTTCTCTGGAGAACCCTAATACACCCACTTTCAAGCAACCTAAGTTCAGCAGTGCCTGAAGATACAGCAAAGAATAGGTGTGTGACCAACTGGAAGTTAAGAAGGTATCTCACAGTGTGCAGCCCATGGAGGACAATCATAAGGAAAAGAGCACTGAACTGGTCTGACCCCAATCCCAGCTGTAACCATAAACAAGCTGGGCCCAAACCAATGGGCCTCATGGCTATCAAGTCACTATGGAAGTTGGAAAGCCCCTGGTACTTGTGTATCCCCAAACATCTTGTTAGCTATTTGATACTCTTCATGTTTGAAGTCTAACCCTCAGGAACAAATCCAGAACTGTGAATAGACACTGAGGGCTGCCTCCTTGGCAGAGGCAACTAGAATGGTCAAGGGGCCAAGTGGAAAACTTGACCAGATACACTGTTTAGCTAAATACTTCAGAGGAAAAGCAACAAGCCATGAAACAAAAAAGGAATATGGTTTACAGCTAGCTTGGTCAAAAAATCAGGGCTCCAAATGGAAAAGAAAAATGGAAGGAAGACAAAACCCTCAAGAACTAACCCCCCAGCCCGGCTTCTATGATCCTTGGGTCCAGTTATTTATGTTTCTGCTGGGACCAGGTAAGTTGCTTCTCAAGATACCTGGTCCTTGCTGGATACTTCAGAGGCATTAGACATAAATTCTCAATTCTATTTTATGGATATTCTGTCCCCATGAATTTGTCTCATTCTTATCCTTAGGTGCATCAATAAGATTTTATATCAGTTAGATAAATCCTCCCTGTATCCAGACAATCAGGGCCCATAATTACTGGCCATTTAAGGATGAAAGCATTTTTCCATCTCTACCCCTGTTCATTCCTGAGGTTAAAAAGGCATCTGTAAATTTGTCTGATAAATTTTCCATTCATTCTCCTCCTCTCCTTCAATATGCCAATCAAGCTGTCAACTTGCTTTCTCTGCAGATTCGTAACACTTCACCTTCATTTTCATTAACTGATTTGCCTTTTGTTTCCCATGAAGAAAACTCATCTCAACACTTAAAACCCTGGGAGTTACAATTCAGAACTTCTTCAGCTGTCTTTTGGATTTTTAGCTCCCACTGTTTGTTCTTTATTTTCTGCCTTGGAGATAGAAAAATTCCCTTTTTCTTTCAACCACCTTTTGTTGACCCCACCTTTAAATAGGGAGTAAGATTTACACTCATATTTTAGCTTTTTTATGTACCAACTTTTATAAATTTCAAAATATAGTTCAATTTCACTCATTTGGACTCTATTTGGACTTTGTGAAAATTTGAATAAAATCTGGGCTATGCAATTTGCTTAGGTACACCCTTTTCCATTAGCATAATAAACCGTACCTTATATAATACTTTATAGACAAACCACTGAGGATGCAAGCTGTGTGTTGGAGTACTGTGGAATCCAGATTGCCCTAAAGTAAGACTGACCTTAGATGTAAGCAGAGTGAGGGCAAATAATTCTCTTCACTGTTGGTACAGTTTAAGTTAATGTAGCCATCTGACTGTAGGGGAAAAAAACATTTCTAAAACTTTCAGATTCAGATTCAGATCAGTCGCTCAGTCGTGTCCGACTCTTTGCAACCCCATGAATCGCAGCACGTCAGGCCTCCCTGTCCATCACCAACTCCCGGAGTTCACTGAGACTCACATCCATCGAGTCAGTGATGCCATCCAGCCATCTCATCCTCTGTCGTCCCCTTCTCCTCTTGCCCCCAGTCCCTCCCGGCACCAGAGTCTTTTCCAATGAGTTAACTCTTCGCATGACGTGGCCAAAGTACTGGAGTTTCAGCTTCAGCATCATTCCTTCCAAAGAAATCCCAGGGCTGATCTCCTTCACAATGGACTGGTTGGATCTCCTTGCAGTCCAAGGGACTCTCAAGAGTCTTCTCCAACACCACAGTTCAAAAGCATCAATTCTTCAGTGCTCAGCCTTCTTCACAGTCCAACTCTCGCATCCATACATGACCACAGGAAAAATCATAGTCGTTAGGTGATGGTTAAGAATGCAGTTGTAGCATCAGACTGTCTCTCTTGGAATCCTGGCTTCCCCATTAACTTATTGTATAATCTAGGGCCACTTAACTTCTCAGGGCCTCAATTTCTTCTCCATAAGACAGGAAAAATAAAACAAGTACCTCCTAAAGTTGCCTTGAAGATTCATTGAGATGAGTCTTGTAAGGGAGATGGTACTCTCTCATAGACAGCTGACTGAGTCTGTATAGCAGACTCCCTATAGCAGATCCTGGGATAAGGATGTGAGTGCAAGCATTTTATCTGGAAGATGATCCCAGGTAACATGAGCAGAAGAATGTGGAAGGAAGACAGGGAAGAGAAAGCATCCAATAAAGGGTACAACACCAAGTAGGTTATCACTGTGGACAACCGGGGCTCATTGCCATGGGGGACCTCTGGGAAACTGTCCAGTGCACATCTCAGAGCTATGCCTGGCCCTCTGCCAAGAGGGCAGGGAACTGGGGTGTTTATAGATGAATTTGTGAGGACTGTGCCAAGCATACTGCTTGGGATGAGGGAGACATTGGTTCTGTCTTTGAGGAAATTACATTTTAGTGGGACTAGGGTAGAACATCTTGGAGTTCTTATTGTATGCATTTAACAAAATGTTCAGGTGCTGTGAGAAAGGCTGTGGTCAGTCAAGGGGCAGCTATGCTGGTGGACACAGAGTCAGTGTCAGAGGTTTGGACACTGGTGTAGACAATCAGAGCTGTTCAGAAGAGCCCAGTTTGTAGCCAGGTTGTCAACCGTATATGTCAGATTCGTGGGCAAGACAAGGCCAGAGTAAGGAAAATGGGGAGGACAGGGTGATAGTCAGAGAATGTGACATGGCAGGTAGATCAGGGCAGGTCCTTGCGCAAAGAGAAGGGCCATAACCCGTAAGTGAGGTCCAGAGCAAGCCAAGTTGGCTTAGAAGCTTGTGCTTTGGAAAAATAAAGTAAATCTATCAAATTTAGAGGAGTTTTCTTTTAGCCTAAAAAAAAGGAACAGGGAAAATAATCATTTTCTATGTTAGTTCCATAAGTCTTCCAACGATGGGGGAACAGCATGTCAGGCCTTTGGGAAGTCCAATCTGCATGTCATTCAAAGTTCAGCTTGTATATCACTCCCTCAAAAAGACATGTATACCTGTGGCGGATTCATTTTGATATTTGGCAAAACTAATACAATTATGTAAAGTTTAAAAATAAAATAAAATTTAAAAAATAAAATAAAAATAATTTGAATAAAAAAAAAAAAAAAAGACTTTCCCCAAATAACCCTCCCCCTTTACACATTGTCATACCACCCTGGGAATGTAATTTGGGAAGTCAGTCACCTTTACCACCCCATCCCAGGACCTTGCATAGAATAGGCTAGAGTGAGTACTCAGTAATTATTAATATTTGCTGAATGAAAGAGTAAGTTTTTATACATTTATACATTTTATAAAATGTCACATAGGTTAGTAAATAGTAGCCAAAGAAACCCCAAAACAGCTCCTCTTGGGTGATTTTTCTCAGCAGTCTCTCTGTAACTTGGAATAGTCCCAGATCAGTTTGTTGCCTATCAGTGTTTAGTTCCTTTCTCAGCAACATCTTTAGTAGGCAGCTGTTCAGAAAGACCCCTTGGTTAGTGAATGTGATGCTATGAAGCTGTTTCAAGAAAAGATTCAAATTTGAGACAGTAGATGAGTGCTACCTGTCTTCTCAGGGACCTTTTACAGTCACAGGTACCATCAGATACTTGCCTCATGTGAACCTTCATCCTCCCACTGAAAGTATTGCACTTTCAAGAGCAGAATTTGAGCCTGGACTTTTCTTCTTTACAAGTCTTCAATCCCACATAGGTAAAGGCCTTGGTCATAACCCCAAGCCATCTTACAGCCCCTGTGGGGTAGAGGGGCACTTGTATAAGAGTTCTAGAGACACTGTTGGTCACCCCATGATTACCAAGTTACTTGTACAAATTCAACTAATGCTGGAGAAGCACTCATTTACTCAAGAGTTGTGAGACAGCGGCTATGGAAACTCGTGGTTTTGCTTTATAGACAGTCCTTGCTTTGTGTGGTTCTGATATGCAAAACTTTCAGATACCACAGTTCAGGTAAAAACACCAGTTCCCCAACAACGTGACTCAAATTTCAGTTACTATGGTACATTAAAGCTCAGTAATTGCATGAAGTATAAACTTTGCAGATAGTTTTTCAGTCCACGAATTGCTATGTAAATAACAGATGCACATCACAATCAGTGACCAACTGCATCATGCCTTTCAAAGTCTGCTTGTAATTGGTGTATGTAAATCTGTTATTCAGTTCACACTGTGACAGCAAAGCCTGTACTTGTGTTGTCTGCTTGTTATCCAGCCATATGACATTTTATAAGAATGAATAATTGAAAGAGGAAATTGGTGAACCAAGAAATGAAAAATGGCAATCCTGGAAGTTAAATTTGAATTAAACATAAATGAAGTTGTCGGAAAAAATAGCTTACTGTGAGAATGTTGGCCTTGCTCTCAAGAGATTCTAGATATGCAGTCAGAAGAAATTCATGAAGAAGAACTCAACAGATTTATAAATGAAGAAAATGGTTGTGATGAAAAGAATGTAGATGTTCCAGAGGAAGTGACACTGGCAAAAACTTCACATTAAAGGAATTCTCTGAGATATTTTACAAAATTGAAAGTGCAAAGGACAAAATGTTGGAAGTTTAGAAAGGAGACCGGGAGCTGACTGTGGCTCAGATCATGAACTCCTTATTGCCAAATTCAGACTTAAATTGAATAAAGTGGGGAAAACCACTAGGCCATTCAGGTATGACCTAAATCAAATCCCTTATGATTATACAGTGGAAGTGAGAAATAGATTTAAGGGACTAGATCTGATAGAGTGCCTGATGAACTATGGACGGAGGTTCGTGACATTGCACAGGAGACAGAGATCAAGACCATCCCCAAGGGGAAAAAAAAATGCAAAGAAGCAAAATGGCTACCTGAGGAGGGCTTACAAATAGCTGTGAAAAGACAAGAAGCAAAAAGCAGAAGAGGAAAGGAAAGATATACCCATTTGAATGCAGAGTTCCAAAGAATAGCAAGGAGAGATAAGAAAGTCTTCCTCAGTGATCAGTGCAAAGAAATAGAGGATAACAATAGAATGGGAAAGACTAGAGATCTCTTCAAGAAAAGTAGAGATACCAAGGGAACATTTCATGCAAACATAGGCTCGATAAAAGACAGAAATGGTATGGACCTAACAGAAGCAGAAGATATTAAGAAGAGATGGCAAGAATACACAGAAGAACTGTACAAAAAAGATCTTCATGACCCAGATAATCACGATAGTGTGATCACTCACCTAGAGCCAGACATCCTGGAATGTGAAGTCAAGTGGGCCTTAGGAAGCATCACTACGAACAAAGTTCGTGGAGGTGATGGAATTCCAGTTGTTGCTGCTGCTGCTAAGTCGCTTCAGTTGTGTCCGATTTTGTGCGACCCCACAGACGGCAGCCCACCAGGCTCCCCCGTCCCTGGGATTCTCCAGGCAAGAACACTGGAGTGGGTTGCCATTTCCTTCTCCAATGCATGAAAGTGTAAAGTGAAAGCGAAGTCGCTCAGTCGTGTCCGACTCTTCGTGACCCCATGGACTGCAGCCTACCAGGCTCCTCCGTCCATGTGATTTCCCAGGCAAGAGTACTGGAGTGGGGTGCCATTGCCTTCTCTGGAATTCCAGTTGAATACAGATTTCTCAGGAGGCAGGTCAGGTGGTCTGGGATTCCTATCTCTTTCAGAATTTTCCACAGTTTATTGTGATCCACACAGTCAAAGGCTTTGGCATAGTCAATAAAGCAGAAAGAGATGTTTTTCTGGAATTCTCTTGCTTTTTTGATGATCCAGCAGATGTTGGCATGTTGATCTCTGGTTCCTCTGTCTTTTCTAAAACCAGCTTGAACATCTGAAAGTTCACAATTCACGTATTGTTGAAGCCTGGCTTGGAGAATTTTGAGCACTACTTTACTAGCGTGTGAGATGAGTGCAATTGTGAGGTAGTTTGAGCTTTCTTTGGCATTGCCTTTCTTTGGGATTGGAATGAAAACTGACATTTTCCAGTCCTGTGGCCACTGCTGAGTTTTCCAAATTTGCTAACATATTGAGTGCAGCACTTTCACAGCATCATCTTTTAGGATTTGAAGTAGCTTCTAGCTTCCACACAATTGCACTCATCTCGCACACTAGTAAAGTAATGCTCAAAATTCTCCAAGCCAGGCTTCAACAATACGTGAATTGTGAACTTTCAGATGTTCAAGCTGGTTTTAGAAAAGACAGAGGAACCAGAGATCAACATGCCAACATCTGCTGGATCATCAAAAAAGCAAGAGAATTCCAGAAAAACATCTCTTTCTGCTTTATTGACTATGCCAAAGCCTTTGACTGTGTGGATCACAATAAACTGTGGAAATTTCTGAAAGAGATGGGAATCCCAGGCCACCTGACCTGCCTCCTGAGACATCTGTATGCACGTCAAGAATCAACAGTTAGAACTGGACATGGAACAACAGACTGGAACAAATAGGAACAAATAGGAAAAAGAGTATGTCAAGGCTGTATATTGTCACCCTGCTTATTTAACTTCTATGTAGAGTACATCATGAGAAATGCTGGGCTGGAAGAAGCACAAGCTGGAATCAATATTTCTGGGAGAAATATCAGTAACCTCAGATATGCAGATGACACCACCCTTATGGCAGAAAGTGAACAAGAGCTAAAGAGCCTCTTGATGAAAATGAAAGAAGAGAGTGAAAAAGTTGGCTTAAAACTCAACATTCAGAAAACTAAGATTATGGCATCCGGTCCCACCACTTCATGACAAATAGATGGGGCAACAGTGGAAACAGTGGCTGACTTTATTTTGGGGGGGCTCCAAATACACTGCAGATGGTGACTGCAGCCATGAAATTAAAAGATGCTTACTCGTTGGAAGGAAAGTTATGACCAACCTAGACAGCATATTAAAAAGCAGAGATATTACTTTGTCAACAAAGGTCTGTCTAGTCAAGACTATGGTTTTTCAGTAGTCATGTATGGATGTGAGAGTTGGGCTATAAAAAAAGCTGAGCACTGAAGAATTGATGCTTTTGAACTGTGGTGTTGAAGAAGACTCTTGAGAGTCCCTTGGACTGCAAGGAGACCCAATCAGTTCATCCTAAAGGAGATCAGTCCTGGGTATTCATCGGAAGGATTGATGTTGAAGCTGAAACTCCAATACTTTGGCCACCTGATGTGCAGAGCTGACTCATTTGAAAAGACACTGATGCTGGGAAAGATTGAGGGCGGGAGGAGAAGGGGACGACAGAGGATGAGATGGTTGGCTGGCATCACCGACTCAATGGACATGAGTTTGGGTAAACTCTGGGAGTTGGTGATAGACAGGGAGGCCTGGTGTGCTGTGGTTCATGGGTGGCAAGAGTTGGAGATGACTGAGCGACGGAACTGAACTGAACTGAACACCTAGAAAAGAGTACGACCATTTGCCATGGCATAGAAAATGTGCTAGCTTTGTATCCAAGGTTATACAACAAGAAGAAGGCAGCAAACACTGCTCAAACTACCTTGATGAAATTATGCAAAGAAAACCACTTTAATTCTCAATGTGTCTAATGTTTTAAATTGCAGTGTACTAAATATTACTTTTGCCATTTTTATTTTCCTATACATTTATAACCAACAGTTACAGAAATTTTAAAGAAATTGTGTCTTTGACAACGATTTTTAAAAGTCACAGAACACCTGTAATTTTTCCTGTTGGTTAAGATCTCTTTGCCCAGTTTGCAAAACAAAAACTAACTATAATTTGTTGCAGTAGAATATGTCCAGATATTTTGACAAGCTCATTCATAATATGACAGTATTAACAAAATAAAACTTATATGAAGGCAAGTATTCATATTCTGATAGTGGTGGTGGTGGTGGTTTAGTTGCTAAGTCGTGCCTGACTCTTGCGACCCCATGGACCATAGGCCGCCAGGCTCCTCTGTGCACAGGAGTTTCCAGGCAAGAATACTGGAGTGGATTGCCATTTCCTTCTCCAGGGGATCTTCCTGACCCAGGAGTTGAACCTGGGTCTCCTGCCCTGCAGGCAGATTCTTTACCGACTGAGCTATGAGGGAAGCCCATTCTGATAGTGGGATGGAATAATTAAATTTGAGGCTCTCTGGAAAAATAAAGTTCTTAAAAAATGATAATGGCATATGAACTATCTGGAGATTGTAGCTACATCATCTTAACTTTTAAAATGTTTATTTTACTCATATTTATTTATTTTTAATTGATATATAGTTGTTGTGCAATAATATATGTTACAGCTGTATAATATAGTGATTCACAATGTATAAAGTTTATACTTCGATTATAGTTATTATAAAATATTGACCATATTCCCCATACTGTACAATATATCCTTGTAGCTTATTTTATACCTAATAATTTGTACCTCTTTCTCCCCTACCCATATTTTGCCCCTCCCCACTTCCCTCTTCCCACTGGTGATCACTAGCTTGTTCTCTATATGTGAATCTGATTCTTTTTCATTATCTTTACTAGTTTTCTGTATTTTTTAGATTCCACATGTAAATGGTATCATATAGTATTTATCTTTCTCTGAATTTTTACTCTCCAGGTCCATTCAAGTTGCTACAAATGGTAAAATTTCATTCTTTTCATGGTTGAGTAGTATTTCATTGTGTGTGTGTGTGTGTGTGTTTGTGTGTGTGTATACCTTCCTTGTTTATCCATTCATCTGTTGATGGACACTTAGGTTGCTTCTATATCTTGGCAATTGCAAATAATGCTGCTACGAACATTGGGCTGCATGTATCTTTTAGAACTAATGGCTTTGTTTTCTTTGGATATATACCCAGAAGTGGAATTGCATTGTCTCAATTTTTAATGTCACTAAATCAGGCTATCCCCAGAACCTCTGTTTTTCGATTCAGTGTAGGGAAGCTTAAATTCCATCTCTTGATCCACTACTGTATAAAAGGGTCTCTTGAACACATTTCATTACCTTTGTACATGTCAAACCCTCCTATTGTGTGACTAAACATACTTGTAGGTATGCTGCAGGGCTTCCCTGGTGGCTCAGTGGTAAAGAATCTGCCTGCCAATGCAGGAGATGCTGGTTACCTGGGTTTGATCCCTGGGTTGGGGAGATCCCCTAAGAAGGACGTGGCCACACACTCCAGGATTCTTGCCCGGCAAACTCCATGGACAGAGGAGCCTGGTGGGCTACAGTCCATGGGGTTGCAATGAGTCAGACACTACTGAGCGACTGAACAACAACAACATAGGGTATTTCATACAGTATTCACACACATGCTGCAAGGACTGACAATATTTTTAGATAACTTTGAATGGCATATGATGCTAATAAACTGAATACTAAAATATATTTTATGGGTAATGCTTGCAGATCTTATGGTCAGGAGCATTCTCCCTATTGCAATAGTTGCCTCTACCTTGCAACAATCTTCTGTAATAAAATCTCTTTTTGCCAAATCTGTAAAAAAAAAATATGTTTTCTATGCAATATCACCATCTTCAGTCACTCAGTCATGTCCAACTCTTTTGTGAACCTGTGGACTGTAGTCTGCCAGGCTTCTCCGTCCATGGGGTTCTCCAGGCAAGAATACTGGAGTGGGTTGCCATTTCCTTCTCCAGTTTTGTGCATATTTATCACCTAATGCAATATTTCCAGCATCCCACAGGGCAACCTGCAGTCTTCTCACAGGAATGGCATGAGGTCTTCCCCTTTGGCTCAATTGAAAGCCCAAGGAAGCAGAGACAATTCCCACTCTACCCCACCCCCATTCCCTGCCAAGATTTGAGTTTACCTTAGGGAACACTTTAGTTTCCTGTTTTATGTGTAGTCACTCACTGTTCAATATATACTCATGGTTTGACCAAAGAGTATGATTTGATACTTTTGGGGACAGAGTTGTAGGGCTCTGAGGAGAGAGAAGACAGAGGGGCCCGTAACAATGGCCCTTAGCCCTTGGTCATGATGAGACTACATAAGCTGGGTTGTTGAAATATGTTTATATATTGCTTAAAATAATCACAGTAAATTTCTTCTGGGATACTGTGGACTTAGTGGTCACAGGGGAGGCAATGAACCTACCCATATGGCTCGTTGTGAACAAAGTGATGTGAAGGGCACTGCAGAAGATGGGAAACAGAGAGATGGTTCCAGAAATGAACACATTGGGGTATCCCTTGGGCGGTAAGGAGATCAGACCAGTCAATCCTAAAGGAAATCAATCCTGAATACTCACTGAAAGGACTGATGCTGTAACTGAAGCTCCAAAACTTTGGCCACTTGATGCAAAGAACTGACTCATTGGAAAAGACCCTGATGCTGGGAAAGATTGAGGGCAGGAGGAGAAGGGGAAGACAGAGGATGAGATGATTGGATGGTATCACTGACTCAATAGACATGAGTTTGATCAAACTCTGGGAGATAGTGAAAGACAAGGAAGCATGGCATGCTGCAGCCCATGGGGTCACAAAGGGTCGGACATGACTGAGCGACTGAGCAACAACAACATAGGCTATTTCATACAGTACTCACCTTTCAATGGTGCTCCAAATTATGTTTTATGTGTATTGCTGGAAATTTGTAAACCGAGAAAAGTGTACCAGATAAAATGTATCATTTGAATAGAACTACTATTTCAGTGGTACTCCTGCAACACAACTACTGTTTTCATTTTGTATCCTTCCACTGTATTCTTTGAGTCTTCTTTAATTTTCATGTTGATTTATTTATTTGTAGAAAATATGCTAAAATACATGAAACATAAAATTTACCTTCTTAACAACTTTTAGCGCACAGATCAGTAGTGCTTAGTACATTCACATTGTTGGGCAGCCAATCTCCAGAACTCTTTTCATCTTTCAAAACTGAAAGTCTGTATCTAGTAAACAACTTCCTATTCCCCACTGCTCACATCCCCTGGCAACCACCCTCCCAAGTATTTTTTTTCTCAGCTGTAAAATAGGGACAATATTCCAAAAGGATTGTTATGAGAATTTAATGAGATAATGTATGCAAATTACTTACTATGGTGCTTGATATACAGTTAAATGTTCAACAAATATTGGATATTATTATTCTTTATGATTCTGTCTTATGATTTGTTTTGAAAACATCATGAATCAACTTGGGTGAAATTGGGTTTACATAAACACAAATACAGCCTATAAATAGAGAAAGATGAACGAAAAGGATGCAGGCAGCAAGAGACCTTATGTGGAAGAGGAAAGAGATGGATACCCTTATCTTGGAGATAGGGGTTGGGGTGGCAGCTCTGATCTACCTTGGCTTAATTGGCAGCTATGTATGAGCCTCAGTTTCCTTTTGGCATCTGCTGGCTAACAGCTCATAAGACCTGGGCTATTTTCTATTTGTTCTAATGCAGAGGTGGCACATAGCAGCGGGCTTTTGTTTTGCTGTTTGTGTGAGGTATATTGGATTTCATTCGTTCATTAAGCAAATATTTATTGCACCCTTAGGATGAGATGTGCTGGGCCCTGGAAATACAGACTTGAGAAAGACCCACTCTTTCTCTTCAAGGCACTGTGAGTCAGGCAAATCAATCACCAGTTACAGTACAGTGTATCAAGTGTCAACATGGGCAAAGGAAGGGTAGTCAGTCTGAGATTGTGGAGGGAGGGCTTCCAGGAGGGCTTACTTCAGCAGGACCCTGAAAGAGGAGTAAGGGGGAATGAGAAATGAAGAGGACCAGCCCAGAATATCAGGCAGAAAAGGAGGAGGGTGAGAAAAATGAATGAAAAGCATAAGGGGGGAGATCATGAATTGATGGACCATGATGAGAAATTTGGACATACTTCATGGGAAATAGATGGGGAAACAGTGGAAACAGTGGCAGACTTTATTTTGGGGGGCTCTAAAATCACTGCAGATGGTAATTGCAGCCAGGAAATTAAAAGACGCTTACTCCTTGGAAGGAAAGTTATGACCAACCTAGATAGCCTATTCAAAAGCAGAGACATTACTATGCCAACAAAGGTCTGTCTAGTCAAGGCTATGGTTTTTCCAGTGGTCATGTATGGATGAGAGAGTTGGACTGTGAAGAAAGCTGAGCGCCGAAGAATTGATGCTTTTGAACTGTGGAGTTGGAGAAGACTCTTGAGAGTCCCTTGGACTACAAGGAGATCCAACCAGTCCATTCTAAAGGAGATCGGTTCTGGGTGGTCTTTGGAAGGAACGATGCTAAAGTTGAAACTCTAGTACTTTGGCCACCTCATGTGAAGAAATGACTCATTGGAAAGGACTCTGATGCTGGGAGAGATTGGGAGCAGGAGGAGAAGGGCACGACAGAGGATGAGATGGCTGGATGGCATCACCGACTCGATGGACATGAGTTTGAGTGAAGTCCGGGAATTGGTGATGGACAGGCAGGCCTGGCGTGCTGCAATTCATGGAGTTGCAAAGAGTCGGTCATGACTGAGTGACTGAACTGAATTGAATTGAGGGGCCATGTGGGAATAACCTCAGAGCTACAGAGACCATTTAAGAGGCTTTTTCAAGAATCTGTGCACAAGATGGTGCAGGCGTGCATGCTCAGTCGCTTTAGTCCTGTCTGACTCTTTCGGCCTTATGGACTGTACCCTGCCAGGCTCCTCTGTCCATGGGATTCTCCGGGCAAGAATACTGAAGTGGGTTGCCATACCCTCCTTCAGGAGATCTTCCAAGGCACAAGATGGTGCTGGCTTGAAATAGAGTGTTGAGATGGAGGGAAAAAGACACAGCTGGTCGATTCTAAGGAAATAGAAATCAGCAGACTTGTTGATGAACTTTGATGAGGCGGTGAAGGGACAGAGAGGAATCTAAGATTGTGCCCAGTTTTTGGCTTGGGCAACTTGGTGATTGGTGGTGGCATTAACTGAGGGAAGAGAGGAGAAGCAAGCTCTGGGTGAGTGTAAAGAATTCTTATTTGGACATACTGAGTTCAAGGTACCCATGATCTGAGTGGAGATATTCAGTTGGTAGATAGAAAGATATGCCATATAAATGCAAAACATTATTTTTATTGCAAGTATTATATTAGTGCTGTTCATAATTTAAAGTTAATTATTTCAACATATTAATTCATTTGCAAATCAATAATATCATACAAATATTATATAATAGGAAGCATATAATAGCTCATAAATAATAGAGAAAAGCATAGCTAAAAATAATATGGGGATATATATATTAGGCAGGCAACTCACAGGCCTGAGTATAAATCCAAGGTACTTAATAGTGAGGTCTCTACGTATTGAAATAAATCTTTTAAGGAAAGGAGATAGCATCTCATTTTGAGTCAAGGTGTCATTTTCACCATAATTCCAATTGAAATATTGCTAATGCACCATTTGACAATTTTTGATTAAAAAAAAAACCCAACAGTTCACTATATCACAGTTCATGATTACTAGAGCTTTCTTTGTATACACACACTTTTTAAAAGCTTACAGGTACCATCCAAAAGCCATGATGAAATAGCTCATTTTTCCTGTGATGTTGTCATTACATTATCACCAGAATAAATTCCAAATTGTTAATGAACTGACTGCACTTTAATTTCTACAGGGAAGTGGTAAAAATGAAACATTCCTCTTTAAATATTGCATATTTATTTAATGATTTAAACAAATGACATGTTTTCCAGCAAATCCTACAGTATGTATTTGTCACAATCAGTGAAAACAAAAGTGAATAGGACCAAGCATAATCGAATACCAATTGTCCTTTCATCTATTACTAAAGTTTCCAGTCTGTTAAAGTCATATTTGCCTTTTTCCAGGCCATACTGGTTCATATTTCCCACAGACTCATTGTGGAAGCATTAACCAATAGTGAACTACTTGCCACATCTTTGTCCTTCTTTAGTTACCGGGGAAAGGAACACTGTTATCTTGCCGAAATAGCAAGACAAATAATTCAAATTTGGCAAATGCAAGTTGTAGTTAAGTCAGACAGCCACTGTCTCAGGCTTTTACTTCTTATTTATAGGGCTTTTCTTTCACTCATATTTCAGCTGTAGTGGGAAATGAAAGTCATTCAGTTGTGTCTGACTCTTTGCAATCCCATGGACTATACAGTCCATGGAATTCTCCAGGCCATAATACTGGAGTTGGTAGCCAGCTGTAGTAGGACATGTCTGCATTATTTCCACTATGGTTTCTTTAAAGCCAAAAGCCACAACTATAGGAAAATTTGGGGATGTTAAAAATTTGTTGAAATCATAGATGGCAGATTTTCTCCTCCTGAATATCTGTTAGCTATATTTCTTTAAGTTCTTTTCTCTTCGTTTTCCCGGAAAACATCAAAAACAAGTTGAACAAGTAAATTAGAACATGCTCCTTGAAATGCACTGTGATTGAAGGAAAGGGGTGGGAAATGGACAATTTTCTTGCACATGTTACTGGATGATACAGGATCATTGGTTGAAATTGATTTTCATTTCAGAACCAACCGACCATTGCATTCTTTGATTTTTCTACATCTCCTCACTGAAGTTGAATGATTCTATGAAGGTGAGCATTTGGATACCTGATCTGTTGTTTCAATCAGAGCCAGCAATAATTCTGGGGTTCATTCCATACAGAGCCTGGCAGGGTCAGAGTAAAGCTTCCACATCAAAACCGTTGTTGTCCCTTTTATGTTTGGAGAAATTGACTCCTGTTAGGCCCCCAGATTCCAGAGGCTTAGTTGTGATTATTGTTCTGTTTCATTTGAGAGCTGCTTAAGTCTGGGGTGCCCCAGGATCTTCATGTCTTGGGTTTAATAGGTATGGGTTATTAGAACAGATTCCAACAACACAGCACAAAAACAGAAGAAAATTGGGAACAGCAGAGCAGAATTTAAAGGTAACATCATCATGCCAGATCTTGAGGTTCAATGCAGAATGCTACAGTGTATTTCCAAGAGACAGTAAGTCAGTGTAGTGTAAAATATTTTCTTCTTCAGGTGGCGTGATATATGTGTGTGGGGGTGGGGGAGGGGATTGGCAATTTCAGGTTTTTCTCCTTTCTTTACCTAGCCACTGCTGGGGATTCCATGCCTCTGTGGTACCTCCATCTCCATGAGTGGTGCTGCTCCCTCGCTTTTGTTTGTTTCCTGGCACCAACAGGATTAGCAGAGAGCTTTTGCTCCATGTTGGGTGACCCATACAGAAGGTCAATGATGTGGAAATTCAGAAGGTGATGATTGCAGGGTAGAGCAAGGTTGATCTAGAAGAGCTAGGAGCTTGGAAGCCAATATGCAGGGAGTCTGAAGACAGACTCTCTGGGCTTGAATCTGGACTTTGCCACTTCCTGACTAGGACTCAAAGAGCAAATTGTTGACCTCTTTACAACTCAGTTTCCTCATCTGTGAAATGGGGATAAGAATACCTATCTAATAGAATTGTCTTGAAAATTTAAATGGGTTCATAATGATCAAGAATTTGTGCCAGGCACATAGTAAGTGCTATCGTGTGTGTGTATATTAGCTGCTCAGTGGTGGCTGACTCTTTGCGATCCCTTGATGGACTGTAGCCCGCCAGACTCCTATGCCCATGGGATTCTCTGGAAAGAATACTGGAGTGGGTTGCCATCCCCTTCTCCAGGAGATCTTCCCAATCCAGGGATCAAACCCAGGTATCTCACACTGAGGGCAGATTCTTTACCATCTGAGCCACCAGGGAAACCCAAGTGCTATCCTACTGTTAAATAAGAAAACTCTTTAAATGCAACCGTGTTGAGTTCTCAGGATGAAATTCTTGACATGTGATGTAGTTGGACACAGAATGGATGCATTTTTATGCTAGTTTCAGTTCTTGTATAGGCAGGTATAATCATCTTAGGATGTTAGGGGAATGTGAGGGAGCCTATAGAGACAGTAGCACAAAGGTGTAATCAGAAAAAAAGTCAAAATAGAGGTAAACAAGTGAGGCTACCATATGTTCCAGAATCCACATTGATCCTCATGGTAGCCACTAGCCCCATGTGGCTAGAGCAATTTAAGAAAAATAAACTAAAATTTGGTCACATTTCAAGTGCTTGATAACCATATTGAACTGCACAGATCTAGAAATTTCAATCATAACAGAAAGTTCTACAGGACAGTACTGATTTAGATTTTTTATGATAGACTCATTTCATGTATTTCAATTTTTATTTCAACCAAGGCAACTTCTAAATGTGTGATCTGTAAGACTTCCTATATAAAGAGGCTTACAAATTGAAAAAAAAATTCTTGTATAAGGCTTCATGCCTTGGCTTGGGGTTCCATAACTGGCAGACCCACGAAACTCAAAGCTGAGGAGAAGACTGAGTCCTGCCAACAGAGGAGGCACACAATGTCAGCCACTCATTCTGAACCTGCAGGGGACATGCAGTGATTGTGCCTTTGGAAGAGTGGATGTTTTGGGGATGGTTAGAGGCGTCCCTGGGAAAGTAAATTTGGCCTGACCCCTCTGGGCCAGTGAATGCAGAATGTAGGGGTATGACTCAACTTTCCTTTGATATTTGTGTAGCTCTTGATTATTACAATGGAAGTAGATATAATAGCGAACTATAAATAGGAATCAAATATCAACTGGAAAGTCTGTCACCTGAATTGGTTTTGTTCTGTCAGCAGACACCATATTTACTAGCCTCTTTAGTGGATTTTCTTATAGACTCAGCTATGTCTTTCTGAACTAACTCTTTTGTTGACTTCAGAAAGTTCAGACCTGGGAATTACCTGGGTGTCCAGTGGTAAGGACTTGGCGCTTCCATTGCTGAGAGTATAGGTTTAATCCCTGGTCAGGGAAATAAGATCCCACAAGTCACATGGTGTGGCCTGAAAAAGAAAAATAAAAAGAAAGTTGAGAGCTAAAGAAACCCTCCAGGAAAAGCAGGTGACTGCAGTAGATCTGAGACCAGTACTTTATCACTGCAATTGACACTCTGTCACCTGAGGGCATCTCCTGGCTCCATTTTTATTTTAATTAATCAGCTAAATTTTAAACACTGAAGAATAATTGATTTGAAATGTTGTGTTAGTTTCAGGTATACAGAAAAGTGATTCAGATTATATCATATCTATCTATCTATCTATCTATATATATATATATTATTTTTCAGATTCTTTTCCCTTATAGATTATTACAAAATATTGAGTATAGTTCCTGTGCTGAGTGCTAACCAACAGTAGGTCCTTGTTGGTTACCTATTTTATATGTATTAGTGTGTATATGTGAATCCAGTGTCCACTCTGAAAAGTGCAAATATCCTTAGGAGGGCTAACACATCTAACTTTCATAAGCCATTCACACCATAGTATAAATTGGAGAATCACCTTGATTTCTCAGTGACTCAAAGTTTAGAAACAAAAAAATCTCAGTGTGGGATTTTAAAGGCCATTTCTGTCAATGCAGGCCCTCAAGGAATGGATGTGTTGCTGATGAGTTGAAGGACGAGTCTGAAACTCAAGGGAAGGGTCCAAGTTCAATGCTGCTTGTGACTAGAGGCTTGGGGGAGTCAGGGCAGCAGAATGTTGCAGAGACACCCACAAAGAGAGAGGGAGAAGACAAGAAGGAAAGGAAAAAAGAGCATATCAAACATGTTTGCCTGCTTGGCAGCATTTCTCTGCTTCATAGCAGGTGGAACATTTTGTGGTGCCTCATGGTTTTAAATATTGAGTGACCCGAGTTGTGGGTTGTGAGCAGAGTTTTACCAGGCAATGGGGCATGTTCATTTTTTCTCAAGATGTCCTTACCTTTCTCCCATGTTTCATTTTTCTGCAGTTGCTCCAAAGTTACTCTGGGCTCTGTACCCAAGTTTTCTGTCACTTAAGAAAAGCTAAACTATGCTACACCGCTATGCCACTTAAAGGCAGATTGAAATCTCAGCCCCACACAGATGCTAAGTACTCAAATGGGCCCGAGTGAAATAATAAGGAACACTCTCTGGCATTTCCTCAGACATTACCAGATTCACTCCAGTCTAGAACATTAAGCAATCCATTTCAGCCGTGCCTTCCTCCTGAGACAAAGCATGTGTCTATAAAAGGCCCTGCTGCTGAGTGGGGGGAGGGCGACCTCACAGTGTGCAGAAACCAATAAAGCACTTTGAGTCTGGCAAAAGCCCCAGCCCATCATGGCTCCACAGATGTTAGTTTTAGTAAAAACAAATTCAGATGCATTTGCCCAGGAAACTGCAATGGGAAGTCATGGTATTCCGTGTTTATTTTGATGTACGTTGGTTGCTTAGTCCTTGTACCCCTCTGGGCCTGCCAGGTCTTCTCACAGTTGTGCCCCCCTCTTTCTCCATGTTGTCACCCCCTGCCTGCGCCTCCTCTCCTGGCCAGCTTCAGCTCACCCTCCTACCCCTCTCTTGCTCTCTCTCTGCTTCTTCTACCTGAAGAGCTTAGGCTCACAGAAGCTTTCCCAGGAAAAGGCAGTGAATACTTTTCTTACAGAGGCAAAACCAGTCTACACTAGAAGCAGGATGGTGGTGCTAAAGGGATGCAGGGAGTCTGGGTCTAGTCCCAGCTCTGTCCCCAACTGGCAGGGAGACTTGGGACAAGCCACTTCCCTTAGGGGCTCAGATTGCCTTGTCTGTAAAACAAAGAAGTTTTCAATTTGTGAAAACTCAGGAATATTGTTTAGAATCAAGAAATGATGCTGGGGGTTGGAGGCATAAATCATCTCTGAAAATTAAATAGTGCAATTAAAAAAATTATATAACTGTTTGCTATTGTCCAGAAAATCTTTTTGTGAACCTTGAAATAAAACAGTGCAATTTAAAAAATTATAAAACTATTTGCTCATTGAAAAAAAAATGAAATCAGGACACACACATACACACAGGAAAAGCTCAGAATTAGTTAAAATCTCCTCGATCAGAATGAGATTATTCTTAAGAGATCTATCAGATAAACCATCCTTCCAAAAACCATTACCAGAGAGGGTTTCAGGATCCCATAGTCACAGGTAAAAGCTTGACTGGCCTAAATATTGACCCCCACTCTATGCAATCATCAGAAGCAAAGATAGAAGTGTCATATTATCTCATGTCTAATCCACCTGGTGAAGCAGAAAAAAACTTGAGATCTGAAATTAGAGCATCAGTGTGCTAGTCCTGATTTTATTGGCCATATGAGTCGAACTGGTTGCTCTCCGTTTACTTTCTCCTTCTCCAACACACACACACACACACACACACACACACACACACACACACACACATCCCTCCTTTCTTTCCTTTGCACTGGCTGTGCCCCTGGCGACTGACCCTTATGGATCACATCACGCATTGTCCACCACCCCTGGCTTTCAGTTAGGTTTGATTGCTGAGAGGCACGAGCAGGAGAAAGGAGATGAAAGGAGATAAAGGTATATCTATTCTTTTCCCTCCCTCACCATCAAGGTGTGATTTAAGCAGTTCCTATACCTATAAAGTGAAGTGAAAGTCACTCAGTTGTGTCCACTATTTGCCACCCCATGGACTATACAGTCCATGGAATTCTCCAGGTCAGAATACTGGAGTGGGTAGCTTTTCCCTTTTCCAGGGGATCTTCCCAACCCAGGGATCAAACCCAGGCCTCCCACATTGCAAGCAGATTCTTTACCAGCTGAGCCACAAGGGAAGCCCCCTATACCTGTGGCCACAGCTCATATCAGGAGAAGCAGACATCTTCTGAGTCAGTAGCCCTTATCTGATTCTGGTAATACAACCGCCTCCCCTTGCCCTAGCTGGTCCAGGGTAAGTGAGTTCCTAGCAATTCCCCACCATGCCCTGTCAGTTCCCATCAACCTGCCTACATCAGTGTAAACAGCCTCTTCATTCAACTCTGTTCAGTTCCCCTGTTGAGTGCACCATCTGGTTCCTGCCAGGACCTGCCTGATAGAGTCTCACTGGTAAACAGAACTCTCGAGTGTTTAATACAGAGCACTTTAATGCAGGGAGCTGGTTACTCAGGTAAAGGAATCACTGAGAAGACAAACAAGCCACTTGGCAACTCCAAGATGAACAACAGCAGGAACACACAAAAGCAGAGGGAGGAAGGGACCAAGCTATTACACAGGCAGGCACTGAAGGATGGGAGGCAGCCAGCCAAAGCTGGCATCAGGACAAATCTGACCAACAAGGAAAAAGACACTGTCCGTGCAGGAGAAACCACCAGAGGCAGTGTAGGGGACTAGGTTCTTCCTCCCTCCACCATGTCTCCCATCCTTCCTTCCATCAGCTGCAGCTGATGCAAGGAGCCTCCTCTACAGTTTGGCCTGAGAGGGTCAAGCTCCCTGCCCTGCACGGCAGAACAAGAAAGGCAAAGAAAATAGACCAAGAACAGATAGGTCCAGAATGTGCACAATGGCTGTGACATCTTGGATCAGTTACTAAGCCACTCTGAGCTTTTGCATCCTTATATATAAAGTGTTGAAAGTGTTAGTCACTCAGTCATGTCTGACTATTTGCGTCCCCATGGACTGTAGCCTGCCAGGCTCCTCTGTCCATGGAATTCTCCAGGCAAGAATACTGGAGTAACCATTTCCTTCTCCAGGTGAGCTTCCCGACCCAGGGATTGGGTCTCCCACATTGCAAGCAGATTCTTTACCATCTGAGCCACCAAGGAGATGGTTAATGCTTTACCTGCCTCCTGGGGATGCTCTGAACTGAACCTAAAACTGTCTGTTGGAGTGTTTGGGAAGCTGTAAGGTGCTATATAAACTAAGGGATCTGTCTGAGTGCTCTGGGGTTTATAGGCCTGTCAGTTTTTAATGCTGTCGCCTTTGTTCTCAGGCGACTGTTTTAGTGTAATACCTCACTCAACCAAAGAAATACCTTTGCCAGATTGATTCTCTTCAGCTACCTAGGAGCCTGTTTTGCAAGGAAAGGCAGTTAAAGCCCACACTTGGAAGTGTAGTCATTTGTCTGTGATATAGGTCTATTGGTTACCCAATCAAGGGGTCTGCAGGGGGACCCGGCTCCTGTCTTTAGCAGCCTGGCTGAGTCCTTGAGCACATGTGCCAAGCCCAGCGTGGCACACGGAGAAAGTGTGCCCACTTAGCAGTCCCCACACAAGGCAGTGTTTAGGGAGGGAGAACAGAGAGCCAGATGGAAAACAGACACATCTCTGCATGGGATTAACTTTCATGTCCCCTGGGCTCTCATGAAGCTGAAACCAAGCCGGGGAGTCAGCTGCCTGCAAAGAATCACTGCCCCACCAGCACGATGTGTTTGTTCAGCCCCTAATTTCTGAGGATGGTGGAGACTGTCTTCAGTATTTGCCTAATCCTTCCTCCTTCAGCCATTCATTTCTCTTCTGGTCCTCTTCCATGGCCATTTCTTTCTTCCTCATTTCTTTTACTATCCAACTTCAAGAGGGACCTGAGGCCAGCGTTTTGAATCACGATACAGCATTGCCTCCACAGTGGTCCTGGGATCTGGCTGCATTTGGAACCATCTGGGAATCTTTTGAAAATCCCAGTGACTTGGCCATACCCAGGCCAATATCAGAATCCCTGAGGGTAGGACCTAGATATTGTTACTTTTAAGAGTTCCTCAGGTGATGTGAAAGTGCAGTCAAGGTTGAGAACCACTGTGTTAGAAGAAGAATTTAACCTCATCAAGTTGGGAAATTAAAACCATGCTCCTCCTGCCTGGAGGAACGTCAATAGGAAAGCCATACCCTAGGGCAAGAGTCTTCCCAAATCACAGGTGGACTGTCTGAGAGGGGGCTTATATGGCAATGAATGGTGAGGTTCTTCCAGGGCAGGAGGCAATCCCAGACCACTGTGCTTCTGGAGCAATGACACCATCCATTCCAATACCAAAGCTGTGTTCACCTTACAGTTGACCAAGTCTTGGAATGGGGCAAGGAGAAGGGATCCAACTCTCTCTGTGTAGGAGCTTTGAGTCATGGGGGTTCATTGGACTTTAGACATTATCTAAAATGAGAAGACGACAATATATGGGCCTAAGAGGCTAAGTGACTTTTACAAGGTGCCACAATGGATTTCAGCCAGAGCTCCATTCCATTCTTCTCTCATCCTCACACTTCTCCTGGAATTCTGAGCTTCTTTGGTGAAATTTTGGAAGGCTTTTAAAAATGATGTTTTTTTGTACTAGGAGCCAGACAAATATGGGGAGACAGTTATAATGATTAGGAAATATTTATGTCTTTTGCCCATGGGGCCTCACATGCTGATTTGTTTACTTGGCAAATAAACTAGTGATGTCACTACACACAGATGAGGAAAAGTTTAAACATTCATCTATGCAAACAAGGGAAAGAAAACTTGTATTTGTGAGAAACAAGTAGGAGTACATTCATTTTAATAAGGCTCCCTATTAAACTGTAGCATGTTCCTTTGGATTCTTTTTTTACCACTTAGGGAAGAAAAAGAACTTTCACTCACTTGGTTGAAAATGATTATGGAAATGTTTTCATCAAGATTATATATTTAAGAGTAAAGTAAGTCTAAAAGAGAAAAAACAAATATTGTATATTAATGTATATATGTGGAATCTAGAAAAATGGAATAGATGATCTTATTTGCAAAACAGAAGTAGAGAGACAGACATAAAGAACAAACGGATGGGTAAGGAGGTGAAAAGGAGGGGTGGGATGAATTGGAAGATTGGGATTTGATACATATAAACAATTGATACTATGTATAAAATAGACAACTAATGACAACATACATATAGCACAGGGAGCTCTACCCAGTCCTCTGTGATGACCTAAACTGGAAGAAAATCAAACAAAGAAGCAATATATGTATACATGTAGCTGATTCACTTTGCTGTACAGTAGAAACTAACATGGGCTTCCCTGGTGGCTCAGACAGTAAAGAATCCACCTGCAATGCAGAAGACCTGGGTTCAATCCCTGGGTTGGGAAGACTCCCTGGAGGTAGGAATGGCAACCCACTCCAGTATTCTTGCCTGGAGAATTTCATGGATGGAGGAGCCTACAGACTACAGTCTATGGAGTTGCAGAGTTGGACACAACTAAGAGACTAAGCACAGCACACAGAAACTAACACAGCATTGCAAAAACAACTATACTCCAATAAAAATTGAATTAAAACAAATAAAATGAGAAAAAGATTATATATATATTTATATTTATAGTGTTTTAGTCTGTTTCTGACAAGTAACAAGAGATGATATCATAAAGATGTCTTAAAACTTCCACATTTTAAGAAGGTTTCAGGGAATTCCCTGGCAGTCCAGTGGTTAGGACTCCGTGCTCTCACTGCCCAGGGCCTGGGTTCAATCTCTTGTCAGGGAACTAAGATCCTGCAAGCCAGCCAGCATTGCCAAAAAAAGTTTCAGTTTGAGGAAAAGACTCATTTTATTTGTGAGAGAGAAATGAGCAGATAAAGGCATACAGATATTGGCAATTAGGACACTGATCTAGAATTTTCAAACTTGATTTCTCCACAGCACTGTGCCCTTTAGCCCCAGGGACTAGTGGCTCCTGTGGACCTGGGGCTAGGATTTGGGTGCAGTAAGGGGGAGCTAGGACACAAATGTTAGGAGATGTCACTCTCAAGGCTGTGCCTGCTCTTGTGCAATCCTGAGATGATGATGATGAGTTTTGCTTTTAAAGAGTGAAATTGATACCTTAGGAGGGTGACTTTAATAACCAGGAAATAATGCCAGTGTTACACAGATAGTTTCTTGAAGGAAAGTGTTGGTGCCTCCAAAAGGTGCAGGAGTAAAAAGGGACAGGAGAATGAAAAGAGAACCTAGGAATTCAAGTAAGAAAAAGGTGTCATCTATATTCCACAAAAAAAGAAAACTAGAGGCCGATATCACTGATGAATACAGATGCAAAAATCCTTAACAAAATTTTAGCAAACAGAATCCAACAACATATTAAAAAGATCATATATCATGACCAAGTGGGTTTTATCCCAGGGATGCAACGATTCTTTAATATCTGCAAATCAATCAATGTGATATACCACATTAACAAATTGAAAGATAAAAACCATATGATTATCTCAATAGATGCAGAGAAAGCCTTTGACAAAATTCAGCATCCATTTATGATAACAACCCTCCAGAAAGCAGGAATAGAAGGAACATACCTCAACATAATAAAAGCTATATATGACAGATCAGATCAGATCAGATCAGTCGCTTAGTCGTGTCCGACTCTTTGCGACCCCATGAATCGCAGCACGCCAGGCCTCCCTGTCCATCACCAACTCCCGGAGTTCACCCAGGCTCACGTCCATCGAGTCAGTGATGCCATCCAGCCATCTCATCCTCTGTCATCCCCTTCTCCTCTTGCCTGCAATCCCTCCCAGCATCAGAGTCTTTTCCAATGAGTCAACTCTTCGCATGAGGTGGCCAAAGTACTGGAGTTTCAGCTTTAGCATCATTCCTTCCAAAGAAATCTCAGGGCTGATCTCCTTCAAAATGGACTGGTTGGATCTCCTTGCAGTCCAAGGGACTCTCAAGAGTCTTCTCCAACACCACAGTTCAAAAGCATCAATTCTTCGGCACTCAGCCTTCTTCATAGTCCAACTCTCACATCCATACATGACCACAGGAAAAACCATAGCCTTGACTAGACGGACCTTTGTTGGCAAAGTAATGTCTCTGCTTTTGAATATGCTATCTAGGTTGGTCATAACTTTCCTTCCAAGGAGTAAGCGTCTTTTAATTTCATGGCTGCAGTCACCATCTGCAGTGATTTTGGAGCCAAAAAAAATAAAGTCTGACACTGTTTCCACTGTTTGCCCATCTATTTCCCATGAAGTGATGGGACCAGATGCCATGATCTTAGTTTTCTGAATGTTGAGCTTTAAGCCAATTTTTTCACTCTCCACTTTCACTTTCATCAAGAGGCGTTTGAGTTTCTCTTCACTTTCTGCCATAAGGGTGGTGTCATCTGCATATCTGAGGTTATTGATATTTCTCCTGGCAATCTTGATTCCAGCTTGTGTTTATTCCAGTCCAGCGTTTCTCCCAGTCCAGCGTTTCTCATGATGTACTCTGCATATAAGTTAAATAAACAAGGTGACAATATACAGCCTCGACGAACTCCTTTTCCTATTTGGAACCAGTCTGTTTTTCCATGTCCAGTTCTAACTGTCGCTTCCTGACCTGCATACAAATTTCTCAAGAGGCAGGTCAGGTGGTCTGGTATTCCCATCTCTTTCAGAATTTTCCACAGTTTATTGTGATCCACACAGTCTAAGGCTTTGGCATAGTCAATAAAGCAGAAATAGATGTTTTTCTGGAACTCTCTTGCTTTTTCCATGATCCAGCGGATGTTGACAATTTGATCTCTGGTTCCTGTGCCTTTTCTAAAACCAGCTTGAACATCAGGAAGTTCACGGTTCACATATTGCTAACGCCTGGCTTGGAGAATTTTGAGCATTACTTTACTAGCATGTGAGATGAGTGCAATTGCGAGGTAGTTTGAGCATTCTTTGGCATTGCCTTTCTTTGGGATTGAAATGAAAACTGACCTTTTCCAGTCCTGTGGCCACTGCTGAGTTTTCCAAATTTGCTGGCATATTGTGTGCAGCACTTGACAAACCCACAGCAGACATTATCCTCAATGGTGAAAAATTGAAAGCATTTCCTGTAAAATAAGGAACAAGACAAGGGTGCCCACTCTCACCACTACCATTCAACATAGTTTTGGAAGTTTTAGCCACAGCAATCAGAGAATAAAAAGAAATAAAAGGAATCCAGATTGGAAAAGAAGAAGTAAAACTCTCAGATGACATGATCCTCTACATAGAAAACCCTAAAGACTCCACCAGAAAATTACTAGAGCTAATCATTGAATACAGTAAAGTTGCAGGATACAAAATTAACACACAGAAATCCCTTGCATTTCTATACACTAACAATGAGAAACAGAAAGAGAAATTAAGGAAACAATTCCATTCACCATTGCAATGAAAAGAATAGAATACTTAGGAATAAATCTACCTAAAGAAACAAAAAACCTAGATATAGAAAACTATAAAACACTGATGAAAGTAATCAAAGATGACACAAATAGATGGAGAAATATACCATGTTCATGGATTGGAAGAATCAATATTATACTACCCAAAGCAATATATAGATTCTGTGTAATTCATATCAAGCTACCAAAGGTATTTTTCAGAGAATTAGAACAAATAATTTGACAACTTGTATGGAAATACAAAAAACCTCGAATAGCCAAAGTAATCTTGAGAAGGAAGAATGGAACTGGAAGAATCAACCTGCCTGACTTTAGGCTATACTACAAACCTATAGTCATCAAGACAGTATGGTACCTGCACAAAGACAGAAATATAGATCAATGGAACAAAATAGAAAGTCCAGAGATAAATTCACACACTTATGGACACCTTATCTTTGACAAAGGAGGCAAGAATATACAATGGAGAAAAGACAATCTCTTTAACAAGTGGTGCTGGGAAAACTGGTCAACCACTTGTAAAAGAATAAAACGAACACTTTCTAACACCATACACAAAAATAAACTCAAAATGGATTAAAGATCTAAATGTAAGACCAGAGACAATAAAATTCCTAGAGGAAAACATAGGCAAATCACTCTCTGACGTAAATCACAGCAGGATCCTTTATGACCCATCTCCCAGAGTAATGGAAATAAAAGCAAAATAACCAAATGGGACCTAATTAAACTTAAAAGCTTTTGCACAATGAAGGAAACTATAAGCAAGGTGAAAAGATAGCCTTCAGAATGGGAGAAAATAGTAGCAAATGAAGCACCTGACAAATAATTAATCTCAAAAATATACAAGCAACTCATGCAGCTCAATTTCAGAAAAATAAACGACCCAATCAAAAAACAGGCCGAAGAACTAAGCAGACATTTCTCCAAAGAAGACATACAGACAGCTAACAAACACATGAAAAGATGCTCAACATCACTCATTACCAGAGAAATGAAAATCAAAACCACAATGAGGTACCATCTCACGCCAGTCAGAATGGCTACTATCAAAAAGTCTACAAGCAATAAATGCTGGAGAGGGTGTGGAGAAAAGGGAACCCTTACACTGTTGGTGGGAATGCAAACTAGTACACCCACTATGGAGAACAGCGTGAAGATTCCTTAAAAAACTGGAAATAGAACTGACATATGACCCAGCAATCCCACTGCTGGGCATACACACTGAGGAAACCAGAATTGAAAGAGACACATGTACCCAATGTTCATTGCAGCACTGTTTACAATAGCCAGGACCCAGAAGCAACCTAGATGTCCATCAGCAGATGAAAGGATAAGAAAGCAGTGGTATTTATACATAGTGGAATATTACACAGCCATTAAAAAGAATCCATTTGAATCAGTTCTAATGAGGTGGATGAAACTGGAACCCATTATACAGAGTGAAGTAAGTCAGAAAGAAAAACACCAGTACAGTATACTAACGCATATAAATGGAATTTAGAAAGATGGTAACAATGACCCTATATGCGAGACAGCAAAAGAGACACAGATGTAAAGAACAGTCTTTTGGACTCTGTGGGAGAAGGCGAGGGTGGGATGATTTGTGAGAATAGCATTGAAACATGTATATTATCATATGTGAAACAGATATCCAGTCCAGGTTTGATGCATGAGACAGGGTGCTCAGGGCTGGTGGCACTGGGATGACCCTGAGGGATGGGATGGGGAGGGAGGTGGGAGGGGGGTTCAGAATGGGGAACACATGTACACCCATGGCTGATTCATGTCAATGTATGGCAAAAACCACTACAAACTGTAAAGTAATTAGCAAAAACCACTACAATATTGTAAAGTAATTAGTAATTACTAATTAATTAGTAATTAATTAAAATAAATTAATTAATTAAAAAAGAAAAAGGTGTCATCTATAGAGAATAGTGGAGAAGGAAATGGCAATCCACTCCAGTATTCTTGCCAGGAAAACCCCACGGGACAGAGGAGCTTGGCAGGTTACAGTCCATTGTGTTGCAAACAGTAGGACAGAACTGAAGTGACTTAGCATGCATGCATACATAGAGAACAGACTGGTGGTTGCCCAGGGGGAAGGGGCTGGGGGATGGATGGAGTGGGAGGTGGGGGTTAGTAGATGTAACCTATTACCTATAGAATGGATAAAAAACAAAGTCCTACTGTATAGCACAAGGAACTATATTTAATATCTTATGATAAACCATAATGGAAAAGAATATTAAAAAAATAATGCATATATCACTTTACTATACAACAGAAATTAACACAACATTGTAAATCAACTATACCGCAATTAAAAATATTAAAACTGGAAAAAAAAGAGGAGAAAAGGGTGTTATCTATTAACAACTATACTCTCACACAGGATTGCCATGAGCCTCTAGAGAGTAGGGTTTCTCTAGCTGGAGGGTATATCAGAACAGTCTGGATCCCCTTCCCAGAGTTTCTGAGGCAGGAAGTCTGAATGGACTCTGAGAATTTGCATCTCTAACAAGCTGATGCATCTCTAATAAGGTGATGCTGCTGATCCAGAGTGCACACTTTGAGAACCACTGTTCTTTAGCCATGTCTCTCAAACTGAGAGTCCTGACTGTCTGAGAATCTAAGAATGTCTTGAAAAGGGACCCTGGAGTTGTTTTAATCAATATGGTAAGGTGACAGACTCAGAGACAACTGCCTGTGAAAGAAGAGTTTATTACTCACGGTTTCCAAGTGGAAAGAACATGGCACATCATGTCTGGCCAAACAGGAAATACTGTGTGTCTATCAGGACACAGAAGGAGTGAAGGGAGACCATGTGGCAAAGCCTTTTTATGGTTTTCACAGGAAAGGACGGATGAACTTTGGGATTGGCTAGTTTAAATAATTTTAGTGGGCTCTGGGCTATAGGGGTGGTCCTCACTTATCTGGTACCTGGCCTTGGGGTGATTTAGGGCAGGGAGAATATTGACATGGTGTGTGAGAGTTTGAAAAAGCAGTTGGTTGGGGGTATGCATTTGCATATGAAGGGTGTACTTGAAGGTAAATTGTTTATTATCTTCAGGAATTAGTCAGCCCCAAAAGTGGCAGTCTGTCAAGGATTAGCAAGGCCCCAAGATGTCAAAGGACTTCCCAGGTGGCACAGTGGTAGAGAATCTGCATGCCAATGCAGGAGACACAGGAGATGCAGTTTTGATCCCAAGGTCAGGAAGATCACTTGTAGAAGGAAATGGCAACCCACTCCAGTATTCTTGCTTGGAAAATTTCATGGACAAAGGAGTCTGGTGTGCTACAGTCCGTGAAGTCACTAAAAGTTACATATGACTGAGCACACAAGATGTCCAAGCATCATAAAATACAGACAATAAAAAATATAATTTATACAAGGAAGAATTTTTTATTTTGTCTTTATTGTAATAATGCTCTTCTTTGAGGGGGTAGTGGGAACTTGTTGTGAAACCAAATCCTTTTCAGGTGATAATTCCCTTTGTAAAGATAGTTTCATAAAATGAGACTTGAGCTTATGAAATCATTGTCTCTGAAACAGGGGACAAAGGACCCTTGGAAATCCAAAAATATATTCTTAAGGGTCAAAGATAACTTTTTCTTAACCATTTGAAGGGCTCCTTACTTAACTGTGAACAACATGTTGAAATGGCATCTTACTTTCCTCTACTCCAATACCCTCTTCAGCTGATGAACAGCAATTGTTACTTTTAAAAACTGCTTTCTATTTCATTTTTCTGGAAAAATAGAAAAATATGTATCTTTTTATAAAACCATGCCATACTTTAAAATGGATTAAAATAGAAACTGGCATGGAATGAAGAAAACCAAGCTCTAAGTATAAAATTAAATATTTCAACCCAATTTGGTGTGCTTTCTTAAGAAAAGTTATAATAGGCTGAATGTATCATCAAGGCACTTGAAATTACACTTATTGATACTATCCAAATCATAAGAACTTAACCCACCAAAAGTAGCAAGCAGCATGTGTCATTTCAAACATTTAAATAGTTTTGTAAAAGCTAATCTCTTAAAGACAACAGATAAGGAATCAACAACATAAAACAGTCATCAACTCATTCTCCTTACCAAGTCATTCCTTTCTCTTTTTATCTACTCACAAAACTTTTTATATACACACAAGTGTGTGTGTGCGTGTGTGTGTGCATGCGTGAGTGTGTGCACACGGTCATACTTGTACAAATGATTTGACTAAGATACTCTGAAATATTACTTTCAGGAATGCTTACGTAGGTGACTCAAATGATTCAAGAATCAAGTAATTTCTTCTGTGTGACCAGGGTAGAGGTATCTCTCATTGTGTCTCTGCACAAGGCAAATAGGAGAGAAATTCATTTTTCTCAGGGCAGAATCCAGTGTACTATGAGGTTAAAAGCAGCGTCATTTTTGTCAGTCTGCTACACACTGTTACTGCTCAATGAGCAGGCAGCTATTTATAAAGTGCCATTCTGCCCTAGCTGCACAGCACTGGAAGAGTTTTCTGGAAAAAAAAAAAAAATTACAGTTCCTTCCCAACTTTTTTCGGGTCATTGAAGCTGAGGTTTCAGTGATACTTGAAATCTTTTCTGGGATGAAAAGTATAGAGAATTCCCCCAACAGAACTATCATAAAGTCTGGAAATGACTTCTGGCTGGGCTAGAGTTTTCACGAGGGATATAAAATGCCTTTAGGGTGTGCTTAGTCGGCTGTAAGGGAAGCCATGCGCACCCCAGCAAAACAGAGCAGTACACAATGAAACATTTCATGGCCCACAAACTGTCCAGTACTAATTTGGATAACTGGGGCACTGAGTTTATTTTTCCTTATTTTATTTATTTTTCTTTTGCTAAAACTGAACGACCTGCTGAGGCACTGCTACCCCACCTTTAGCATTCTTTCTCAAGGTTTTCTCACATATCTTTCTCCTCAAACCCTTTTTTTCTCTGACCCTTTGCCCACATGACTGCCATTTCTTTCTTCTCCTATTATCAATCAGTAATTATACAAACATTTAACTCTATTGACTAAGTATTTCCTAGTATTTGCTAGTTTACATGAGTAAGAAATAAAGAAACAGGACATACAGTTCCTGGCCTAAAGGAATCTATAAATTAAAATCTACTACTAGGAATAGACTCTCCTTTTTCAATACCCATGAAGCCTGCCTTTCTGAAGACTGGAGTTATTAGCAAAAGCATCAGCCAGTAGCTTGCCTGGGGCAACCCTGCAAGGTAGAAAAGCTGCAAGGGTTGCCTCTGGTGACAGAAAGTTGAGAAGGATACAGAAGGTCACAGAGGCCAGGGGGCTGCATTCCCAGGAGGCAGTTGTGCGATCAGGAGCAGAAACAGAAAGTCGTTCGGAAATGAAGGAAATATTTTCCCTTGCTCAAATGAAGGTGGAATAGAAAACCAGAGAGAATTTTCAGATTAGAGTCAACTACTCTCTAAGTAGGATCAGGGTAAAGTAGAGGAAAGGAACTTAAATTTATTGAAATCATACAATGAATCAGGCATTTATTAGGTGCTTTACAAACATAAAGGACTTCCCTGGTGGCTCAGATGTTAAAGAATCTGCCTACAATGCGGGAGACCTGGGTTCAGCCCTTGAGTGGGGGAAGATCCCTTGGAGAAGGGAATGGCTACCCACTCTAGTATTCTTGCCTGGAGAATCCCATGGACAAAGGAGCCTGGGGGAACTACGATCCATGAGGTCACAAAGAGCTGGATAAGACTGAGCGAGTAACACTTTCACTTTACATACATGATCTCATTTACTTCTTTTAACAATCCTATGGGCTAGCTATTACTAGTGCTATTCTGATTTGAAGAAATCGCTCAAGGTCATATCGTTAGAAAATGGTGGATTCAGGATTTGCATCAAGGTATTTCTGAGCACAGAGTCTGAGTGCTTTCCATCATGTCTTGCTGATGACCTAGTTTGAGACTGATCGGGATGTGCTGCAGGTCAGACACTGTACACTTACATCAACTTGCATATCATCCTTCAGGGAAGTTTTGTGTGCACATGAATGTTTTATTGCTCTTATTGTTATGATTCTAGAGGAAAATACCTATAGAGCTTCAAATCACACATGACTCATTTCTTGACATACACTGTCACAAAGATTCCTTTTATGAAAATATTGAATGCAAGTTCTACAAATAAAGATTTTCCTACACATGCACTGTAGAATAATGCTTAAGCCAAAAAAGGAAAAATGGTGACCTTATTAACCCAGTTCCTTCCACATAAAATTCCCACAAACTGTCAGCATCCCACAGGATTCCACCCACATACCATATCCTAGTGCAATACTTTGAACAAAGACATCAATCTCAGTAAACTTCCATGTGGCTATAGAAACCACCTTCAAGATAGAGAAGCTTCTTTATGGGCTCTGTAATTAGATGTAAAGCTGTACAAGTCTTCTTGTGCATATGGGGAGAATCTTGAATTTTGTATTTTAGGACCATGCATGGATAACATGGGCGTGATTTCACTCAGTAGGCAAAGCTATCTTTGGAATCAGATGTAGTGATTTACAAAAAATGGCATACACATGCTACCACCCAGTCAAGCTGGGCCTATGGCAGATACCCCAGAAGGAGACCAACACTTTCCTCCAAGCTCAGAAGTCTTAGCCTTTCTTCAGGCTGAGCACCAGTTGATTGGAGTGGTCTTCAGGTGAATGAATGAAACTGAAATCCATTTGCCATCTGTGATCTAAAAATAACTTTTCTGGAAAAAAAAATCATGTGGACATGATTCAAATGTATGCTCCTACTGTCTTTTAGAATGGGCTTCCCAGGTGGCTCAGAGGTAAAGAGTCCTCTTGCCAACGCAGCAGATGCTGGTTACATGGGTTGGATCCTTGGGTCAGGAAGATCCCCTGGGGGAGGAAATGGCAACCCACTCCAGTATTCTTGCCTGCAGAATCCCATGGACAGAGGAGCCTGGCGGGCTATAGTCCATGGGGTTGCAAAGAGTTGGACACGACTGAGCACATACAGGACACACATTGTTTTTTAGAACCATGAAACCTTCCTTTACAACCTCAACTACTCCTGACCTCCCACAGTGTATACTGTTTGAAACTTAGATTGGCATTTTACCAGAAATTGTTTTCTTATAGATATATGATTGATTGTAAACCCTTCACCATATCACCTCATAGCTCTCTGTTATGCTGTCATGTAGTGATGTGCTTTGCTTTTGGAAGATGCTCAGAACCATGCATGATGATGTTAAGATAATGCTTGATAGTGAGCGTTTGGAAGTGGAAGTCATGGAAGGACTAAGATGGTATCAATGGCCCAGTATCAGTTCAGTTCACCATTTACTGGAGAACAGCTCAATGTCTACTCTTGCTGCTCATGGGTGAGATCATTGCTTTGCACAGGAAAGGCAAAGTGTTTTTACAGAATGTGTAGCTTTATTCTAAGCAAACAACAGTTTTATCCAGAGGAAGAAAGAGGGAGATGGGCACAGAATCTTTCTATTGGTTGCTTTGTGTTGGAGAATAATGTCAACCATGTGTGACAGGACCTCTTCCAGACAGCTAGGCTCATAGGGATCATCCACTGATCTCTCAGGTGGAAAGAGATTTGTGAAGCTCCTCCTTCTTGATGGCTTGCTCCAAGCTGTCCTTTGCTCTATCAAGTGTAACCAGAAGCCTGAACTAGAGATCTTAACTGTTGAACCCTCTGTCCAGGGGGTGGTATCTTATTCTGTTAATCTTCCACGAGTCCTCCTAATTATTCTGTATTGTCTGAGCTCTTGTCTTGACATATGGACCCTACATAGTAGTATAGAGAGTTTTCCTTTAGTTACTTCCTTAGTTCTTAGCCTGTAATTAGCAGTTTTAGTTCTGCCAGTATCTTGGGCAATAAAATGAGGCATAATTATCATATACATATCATATATGTGTATCTGTGTGTATTTATACATATCATATATGTGTATCTGTGTGTATTTATTCAAAGAACATTCTATTGTATAGTCTTTATACACAGCAATCTTTACTCAAACAATATCCCCACAGCAATTCTATACCAGCTGTATGGTCATTTCAAAGTTCTATGAGGGAGAAGGGCCTCCAATAAGTTGAATAATTGTGGTTCTCTGAAACCTTGTGCACCTCATGTAACATCTTTATTGCATTATTGAAATAAACATCTAAGCACAGGCAAAGTACAGAGAACAATATAACCAACAAACATGTAGAACACATAATTGAATTTTGCCATTTGCTTCAGATTTTTTTTTTAAATAAAAGAACAAAATTACAGACAGAGTTGAAAGCATCTGTGTATTCTTTCTCCAGTGCCATTTACTTTTTTCAGTCAGTTCAGTTCAGTTCAATTGCTCAGTCATGTCCGACTCTGCAACCGCATGGACTGCGGCACGCCAGGCTTCCCTGTCCATGACCAGTTTGCAGAGCTTACCCAAACTCATGTCCATTGAGTCAGTGATGCCATCTAACCATCTCATCCTCTGTCGTCCCTTTCTCCTTTCACCCTCAATCTTTCCCAGCATCAGGGACTTTTCAGATGAGTCAGCTCTCTACATCAGGTGGCCAAAGTATTGGAGTTCCAGCTTCAACATCAGTCCTTCCAATGAACACCCAGGACTGATCTCCTTTAGGATGGACTGGTTGGATCTCCTTGCAGTCCAAGGGACTCTCAAGAGTCTTCTCCAACACCACAGTTCAAAAGCATCAGTTCTTCGGCACTCGGCTTTCTTTACAGTCCAACTCTCACATCCATACATGACTATTAGAAAAGCCATAGCTTTGACGAGACGGACCTTTGTTGACAAAGTAGTGTCTCTGCTTTTTAATATGCTGTCTAGGTTGGTCATAACTTTCCTTCCAAGGAGTAAGCGTCTTTTAATTTCATGGCTGCAGTCACCATCTACAGTGATTTTGGAGCCAAAAAAAAAAAATAAAGTCAGCCACTGTTTCCACATCTATTTGCCATGAAGTGATGGGACTGGATGCCATGATCTTATTTTTCTGAATGTTGAGCTTTAAGCCAACTTTTTCACTGTCCTCTTTCACTTTCATCAAGAGGCTCTTTAGTTCTTCTTCACTTTCTGCCATAAGGGTGGTGTCATCTGCATATCTGAGGTTATTGATATTTCTCCCGGCAATCTTCATTCCAGCTTGTGCTTCATCCAGCCCAGGGTTTCTCATGATGTACTCAGCATAGAAGTTAAATAAGCAGGATGACAATACACAGCTTTGACGTACTCCTTTTCCTATTTGGAATCAGTCTGTTGTTCCATGTCCAGTTCTAAATGTTGCTTCCTGACATGCATACAGATTTCTCAAGAGGCAGGTCAGGTTACTTTTTCAATGACATTCAATTAAATGCCATCTAGTTGGATACAATTTTGTATCCTACTATCTTTCCAGTCTGTGTTATTATAACTCCATCACATATATATTCATGGTATATTTCATGTATATTCATATGTGAAAAGTGAAAGTGTTAGTCACTCAGTTGTGTCCAACTCTTTGCTACCCCATGGACTGTAGCCTGCCAGGCTCCTCCGTCCATTGGATTTCCCAGGCAAGAATACTGGCGTGAGTAGCCACTCCTTCTCCAGGGGATCTTCCTGACCCAGTGATTGAACCCAGGTTTCCTGCATTGCAGGCAGATTCTTTACCATCTGAGCCACCAGGGAAGCCCATATTCATATGTATGTTTAGATAAATGATATCATACTATTCAAATAATTGTGCAATTTATTCTTTTATTTCAACATATCTCAGTATATTTTTGGTGAAGAGTCAGTTCTTTTATGGGGCTTCCAAGGTGGTGCTAGTGGTAAAGAACCTGTCTGCCAATGCAGGAGACATGAGAGACGTGGATTCGATCCCTGGGTTGAGAATATCCCATGGATGAGGGCATGGCAACTCACTCCAGTATTTTTAACTGGAGAATCCCATGGACAGAGGAGCCTGGCAGGCTATGGTCCATAGGGTTGCAGAGTTGGACATGACTTAAGCAACTTAGCATGCATGCATGCATAGTTCATTTATAACGGCTGTGTAGTACTTCATTACATGAATATATCCAAATTTGATAAACATTAACTTGTTACTAGCTTTTTATATTATAATAATCCTACTACACACAACACATATCTATTGGAACATACATAAAAGATGCTCTGGGATATATACTTAAAGTGGAATGCTAGGTATGTATATGTTCAACTTTGATATTAGTGCCAAATGCACTTACTCCAATTGGTACTCTCATTAACAATGTTTGAGTATTCTCAGCTCACTGGAGATCCATCAACACTCGATATTTTCTGACTTTTTATTTTTATTGCTCTGATGGTGTGGAATAGAAGCTAATATTTGTTTTCAGTTGCATGTTTCTCATTAGTTAAAAGATTGAATCTCTTTTTATATGTTTATTAAACATATAATAAACTTTGTGCTCTCTTCCATGAACTGCCATTTTAATATCACTTCCCCCCATTTGTCTATTTCTAATTGATGTATCGATCTTCATGTATTCTGGATACCCATCATTTGATAGCTATACACATTGCAAATATATTTTCCCAAGCAGTTGTTCAAGTTTTAGTGTCATTTATAGCATGATTTTTATACAGAAGCTTTACATTTTAATATAATCTGGTTCATCAATATTTCCCTTTGTGATTTGTGCTTTTTGTAATCTACGCTGAGGACATGAAAGTATTCTTTTACATTTTTTTCTCATAGTTTTAAAGTTTTGATTTCTGCATTCAGGCACATGGCAAATAAATGGGGAAACAGTGCAGACTTTATTTTGGTGGGCTCTAAAATCACTGCAGATGGTGACTGCAGCCGTGAAATTAAAAGATGCTTACTCCTTGGAAGGAAAGTTATGACCAAACTAGATAGCATATTCAAAAGCTGAGGCATTACTTTGTCAACAAAGGTCTGTCTCATTAAAGCTATGGCTTTTCTAGTAGTCATGTGTGGATGTGAGATTTGGACTATAAAGAAGGCTGAGTGCCAAAGAATTGATGCTTTTGAACTGTGGTGTTGGAGAAGACTCTTGAGAGTCCCTTGGACAGCAAGGAGACCCAACCAGTCCATCCTAAAAGAGATCAGTCCTGGGTGCTCATTGGAAGGACTGATGTTGAAGCTGGAACTCCAATACTTTGGCCACCTGATGTAGAGAGCTGACTCATTTGAAAAGATCCTGATGCTGGGAAAGATTGAGGGCAGGAGGAGAAGGGGACGACAGAGGATGAGATGGTTAGATGGCATCACTGACTCAATGGACATGAGTTTGGGTAAACTCTGGGAGTTAGTGATGGGCAAGGAGGCCTGGCGTGCTTCAGTCCATGGTGCTGCAGAGTTGGACATGACTGAGTGACTGAACTGAACTGACCTAAACTGAGCAGACATAAAAGGAGAAATTGACAGTAACACAATAATAGTAGGGGGCCTTAACACCCTATTGACACCAATGGACAGATCATCAAAATAGAAAATTAATTTTGAAACACATGTCTTAAATGATACATTATATGAGATGGATCTTACTGATATCTTCAGACATTCCATCCAAATGCAGAAGAATACACCTTCTTCTCAAGTGCATATGGAACATTCTCCAGGATAGACCACATCTTGGGTCACAAATCAAATCTCAGTAAATTTAAGAAAATTAAAATTGTATCAAGCATCTTCTCCGACCACAACGCTATGAAACTAAGATATCAATTACAAGGAAAAAACTGTAAGAAACACAAACACATGGAGATTAAACAATGCATTTCTAAATAACCAACAGGTTACTGAAGACATCAAAAGGGAAATCAAAAAATTTCTAGAAACAAATGACAATGAAAACATGACAATTCAAAACCTATGGGATGCAGGAAAAGCAGTTCTAAGAGGGACTTTTACAACAATACAATCCTACCTTAAGAAATAAGAAAATCATCAAATAGGGAACCTAAGTTTACACCTAAAACAACTGGAAAAAGACAAACAAAAAAACTCCAAAATTAGTAGAAGGAAATAAATCATAAAGATCCAAGCAGAAATTAATGCAAAAGAAATGAAAGAAACAATAGTGAAGATTAATAAAACTAAAAGCTGGTTCTTTGAGAAGATAAATAAAATTGACAAACCTTTGGCCAGACTCATCAAGAAAAAAAGAAAGAGGAATCAAATCAAAAAAATTAAAAATGAGAAAGGAGAGGTTACAAAAGACAATGCGGAAATACAAAGGAGTATAAGAGACTATTGTGAACAACTATATGGCAATAAAGTGGGTAACCTGGAAGAAATGGGCAGATTGTTAGAAAAGGTCAATCTTCCAAGACTGAACCTGGAAGAAATATAAATTATGAACAATCCAATTATAAACACTGAAATTGAATCTGTGGTCAAAAATCTCCCCCCAAACAAAACCCCAGGACCGTATGGCTTCACAGGAGAATTCTATTCAACGTTTAGAGAAGAGCTAATGCCTATCCTTCTAAAACTCTTTCAAAAAATTGCAGAGGAAGGAACACTTCTAAACTCATTTTGCGAGGCCACCCTGATACCAAAACCAGACAAAGACAACACAAAAAAAGAAAACTACAGGCCAATATCATTGATGAACATGGATGCAAAAATCCTCAACAAAATTTTGGCAAACAGAATTCAGCAACACATCAAAAAGCTCATACACAATTATCAAGTTGAGTTTATTCCAGGAATGCAAGGATTCTTCAGTATATGCAAATCGATCAATGTGATACACCATATGAACAAATTGAAAGATAAAAACATATGATAATCTCAATAAATGCAGAAAAAGCCTTTGACAAGATTCAGCACCCCAAAAATGGACATAGAAGGAACCTATGAAGGAGCCATATATGATAAGCCTACAGCAAACATTATTCTCAATGGTAAAAAACTGGAAGTATCCCCCCTAAGATCAAGAAAAAGACAAGGGTGTCCACTTTCCCCACTATTATTCAACACAGCTTTGGAAGTCCTAGTTACAGCAATCAGAGAAGAAATAAAAGGAATCTAGATTGGAAGCTCTCACTGTTTGCAGATGACATGATACTGTACATAGAAAATCCTAATGATAATATCAGAAAATTACTAGAGCTAATCAGTGAATTTAGCAAAGTTGCAGGATACAAAATCAATACACAGAAATTGCTTGTATGTCTATACCCTAAGAATGAAAAGTCAGAAAGAGAAATTAAGGAGTCAATCCCATTCACCACTGCAACAAAAAGAATTAAATATCTAGGAATAAACTTATCTAAGGAGACAATAGAACTCTACACAGAAAATTATAAGACTCTAATGAAAGAAATCAAAGGTCACATAAACAGATGGAGAGATATTTCATGTTCCTGGGTAGGAAGGATCAGTATTGTAAAAATGACTATACTACCAAAAGCAATCTACAGATTCAGTGCAATCCCTATCAAATTACCAATGACATTTTTCTCAGAACTAGAACAAAAAATTTCATAATTCATATGGAAACACAAAAGACCCTGAATAGCCAAAGAAGTCTTGAGAAAGAAGAATGGAGCTGGAGGAATCAACCTTCCTGGCTTCAGACTATACTACAAAGCTACATTCATCAAGACAGTATGGTAATGGCACAAAAACAGAAATATAGACCAATGGAACAAGATAGAAAGCCCAGAAATAAACCCATGCACCTAGGGGTACCTTATTTTTGACAAAGGAAGCAAGAATATACAATGGGGCAAAGACAGCCTCTTCAATAAATGGTGCTGCGGAAACTCATCAGCTACATGTAAAACAATGAAATTAGAACACTTCCTAACACCATACACAAGGATAAACTCAAAATGGATTAAAGACCAAAATGTAAGACAAGAAACTATAAAACTCTTAGAGGACAACATAGGCAGAACATTCAATGACATAAATCAAAGCAAGATCCTCTATGACCCACCTCCGAGAATAACAGAAATAAAAACAAAACTAAACAAGTGGGACCTGATTAAACTTAAAAGCTTTTGCACGGCAAAGGAAACTATAAGCAAGGTGAAAAGACAACCCCAAGAATGGGAGAAAATAATAGCAAATGAGACAACTGACAAAGGATTAATTTCCAAAATATGCAAGCAGCTCACACAACTCAATGCCAGAAAAACAAACAACCCAATCAGAAAGTGGGAAAAAGACCTAAACAGACATTTCTCCAAAGAAGACATACAGAAGGCTAACAAACACATGAAAAGATGCTCAACATCATTCATTACCAGAGAAATGCAAATCAAAACCACAATGAGGTACCATCCCACGCCAGTCAGAATGGCCATCATCAAAAAGTCTACAAATAATAAATGCTGGAGAGGGTGTGGAGGAAAGGGAATGCTCTGGTACTGTTGGTGGGAATCTAAATTGAAGACAGTATGGAGATTCCTTAAAATACTAGGAATAAAACCACCATATGTTCCAGCAATCCCAATCCTAGACATATACCCTGAGGAAACCAAAATTGAAAAAACACACGTATCCCATTTTTCATTTCAGCTCTATTTATGATAGTTAGAACATGGAAGCAACCTAGATGTCCATCAAGAGATGAATGGATAAAGAATTTTGTGGTACATATACACAATGGAATATTACTCAGCTATAAAAAGGAACACATTTGAGTCAGTTCTGATGAGGTGGATGAGCCTCGAACCTATTATACAGAAAGAAGTGAGTCAGAAAGAGAATGTTAAATATCATATTCTAACACATATATACAGAATCTAGAAAAATGGTTCTGAAGAATTTATTTACAGGGCAGAAATGGAGAAACAGACATAGAGAATAGACTTATGGACATGGGGAGAGGGGAGGAGAGGGTGAGATGTATGGAAAGAGCAACATGGAAACTTGTATTACCATATGTAAAATAGATAGCCAATGAGAATTTGCTGTATGGCTAAGGAAACTCAAACAGGGTCTCTGTATCAATCTATGGGGGTGGGTTGGGGAGGGAGATGGGAGAAAAGTTCAAAACGGAGGGGATATATGTATACTTATGGCTGATTCATGTTGAGGTTTGAATGAAAACAACAAAATTCTGTAAAGCAATTATCCTTCAATAAAAAAATAAAAAATTTTAAAAAGGAATAAAAAATAAAATGTTAATTCTTGCATGTCTGGTCTGTTTGGGAGTTCTCCATTCTATTCCAATGATCTATTTATCTGTTCTCATACTAACATTACTCTTACTCACTATGCGCTCTGCTGTGTTTAGTCGCTCAGTTGTATCTGATTCTTTGTGACCCCATGGACTGTAGCCTGTCAGCCTCCTCTGTCCATGGGGATTCTCCAGGCAAGAATACTGGAGTGGGTTGCCATGCTCTCCTCCAGAGGATCTTCCCAGTCCAGGGATCAAACCCAGGTTTCCTCCACTGCAAGCAGATTCATTACTGTCTGGGCCACCAAGGAAAGCCTAAGAATACTGGTCTGGGTAGTCTATCCCTTCTCCAGGAGATCTTCTAAACCCAGGAATTGAATCGGGGTCTCCCGCATTGCAGGCGGATTCTTTACCAGCTGAGCTACCAGGGAAGCCCCCTTAGTCACTATAATTTTATATAATTCTTTATATCTAGCAGAGCAAATGTCTTTTCCCTGTGTTTTTTTCCCAGAAATTTCTTGAGTTTCGATTAGAGTTTTACTCTTTTATATGAAATTCAGAATCAGTTTGTTAAATTCCATAAAATATTCTGGTAAATTTTAATTGAAATTGCATCTGCTTAGAGACTAAGTTGGTGATGACTAACAATCTTAAAATATTGAATCTTCCCATTAATCTCCATTAATCTAAGTCTTTGTTTTTCAACATTTTGCAATAGCATTTGATATATTTCCCCATAAAAGTCTGCACATAATTTGTTATGGTTATTTCTAATTAGTGGATAGTTTTTTTTGTCACTGTAAATGAGATTTTTTGGGAGTTTGGGATTGACATATACACACTGCTATATTTAAAATGGAATACCAAACAAGGGCCTACTGTATAGCCAGGGAACACTGCCCAATACTGTGTAGTAACTTAAGTGGGAAAAAGAGTTTGAAAAATAATGTGTATTCATGCTCAGTTGTGTCCAGCTCTTTGGGGCCCCATGGACTGTAGCTTGCCAGGCTCCTCTGTCCATGGGATTTCCCAGGCAAGAATACTGGAGTGGGTTGCCATTTCCCAGCAAAAACATAGATACATGTATGTTTATAACTGAATCATTTTGCTGTACACCTGAAACTAACACAACATTGTTAATCAACTATGCTGCAATATAAACATAAAAAATATGTTAAAACTTAAAAAAATGAGATTTTTTTCTATTATCTAATTTGTTATTACTGATATATAGGAATTTCATTATTATTTTTATGTTGACCTTATGACCAGCAATTTTTGACTGTGTTGTATACATAATCATGCTGTTTGCAAATAACAACAAAATTTGCTCCTTTATTTCCAATATAGTTTTATTGCATCATCTAGAAATATCAAGCATAATATGAATATTAGAGATAACAGGTCACATCCTTCTCCTGATTCTCACTTTAATAGGTAAGAGTACAAAGTTTAGTCATGAAGAATGATGGTGTTAAAGTTTTTGTGTAAATCTCCATATCTTTAGTTAGAGTAAGGGAATTTCCTTCTTTATCTAGTTGTCTGAAGGTTATCCACCTCTTAGGACAAACTGTGTTGCAGGTAGTACAGTATCCTGGCCCATTCTTCTCAATTAAGGACCAACTCATTGCCCAATCCACACTGTCTTCATTCCAAACTTTTGGAGATTTGACATAGACAATTATTTTTGCTGATTTCCATATTGTTCTCAAGTCTCTCTGTTTAACAACTTTATTGAGGTATGACCTCCACACATAAAATCCACCTGCCATGAGGGTATGACTTTATGATTTATAGTAAATTTATTCAGTGGAAGACACATTTTTATAATCCAATCTTAGAACAATTCCATTATCTCCCAAAGTTCCAGCCTATGCATATACAAATGCAAACAACCTGGAATTTGGCTTAGTCAGGGTCATCAAGATTTTTAGAGTTTTCAGTTTTAGCTCTAACATTAAAATTTTTGATCTATTTTTTGTTAATTCTTGTTTATTGTAGGGGCAAGGATTTAAGTTCTTTTTAAAATTGACATATGGATATCTAATAGTAATATTTGTTGAGAGACTATTTTTTCCTATTGGGTTGCTTTGGCATCTTAGATGAAAATCAATTTATTATAAATGTTTGGGTCTATTTCTAGACCCTCTGTTGATTTTTTTTTTTTATCAATTTATATGTCTATCCTTAAGCCAATACCACACAGTAACATATAGTAAGGTTTGAGAACTGGTAGGTAGTCTTTCAACTTGATTCTTCCATTTCAAAATTGTTTTTGCTGTTCCAGATTATTTGCATTTGCATGCACACTTTATCACCAGCTTGTCAATTTCTAACAAACTAAAAAACCTGTTGGAATTTTGTTGAGTTCGTAGATCCATTTGGGGGTAATTTCTGTCTTAACAACATTGAATTTTCCAATCAAAGGATATGGTTCCTCTCTCCATTTCAGTTCAGTTCAGTTGCTCAGTCGTGTCTGACTCTTTGCGACCCCATGAATTGCAGCACGCCAGGCCTCCCTGTCCATCACCAACTCCCAGAGTTCACTCAAACTCACATCCATCGAATCGGTGATGTCATCCAGCCATCTCATCCTCTGTCATCCCCTTCTCCTCCTGCCCTCAATCCCTCCCATAATCAGAGTTTTTTCCAATGAGTCAACTCTTCGCATGAGGTGGCCAAAGTACTGGAGTTTCAGCTTTAGCATCTTTCCTTCCAGAGAATACCCAGGACTGATCTCCTTTAGAATGGACTGGTTGGATCTCCTTGCAGTCCAAGGGACTGTCAAGAGGCTTCTCCAACACCACAGTTCAAAAGCATCAATTCTTCGGCGCTCAGCTTTTTTCACAGTCCAACTCTCACATCCATACATGACCACAGGAAAAACCATAGCCTTGACTAGACGGACCTTTGTTGGCAAAGTATGTCTCTGCTTTTGAATATGCTATCTAGGTCATTTAGGCCTTCTTTAAATTTTTTCTTTTATTGAGATATTATTGACATATAACATATTTAAATTTAAGGTATACAATGTGATGATTTCCTATAAGTATATATTACACAGAGCTGTCTTGGTGGCTCAGACCATGAAGAATCTGCCTTTAATACAGGAGACCCAATTTCGATCGCTGGGTCGGGAAGCTCCCCTGGAGAAGGGAAATAAATGGCTACCCACTCCAGTATTCTTGCCTGGAGAATTCCATGGACAGAGGAGCCTGGTGGGCTACAGTCCAAGGGGTCGCAAAGAGTCAGACACAACTGAGGGACTAACACTTTCACTTCATGTATTACACAATGATTACCACAATAGTTAACTGCTCTATCTCCTCACACAATTGCCTCTGTGTGTGTGTTTGTGTGTGTGTGTGTGGTGATAATATTTAAGATCTACTCTCAACAACCTTCAAGTATAAAATATACGAATTTAAGTTAGAGTCCCAATGCTATGCATTAAATCCCCAGAACTTATTCATCTTATAGCTGGGAGTTTGTATCCTTTGATCAGCATCTCCCTAGTTTCCCTACCCCCTAGTCCCTGGCAGCCAACATTTTACTCTCTATGAGTTCAGCATTTTTAGATTCTGTGTATTAGTGAGAACATACGGTATTTGTTTTTCTCTGTCTGACTTATTTTAGCATAATGCCCTCAAGCTTCATCTATGCTATTGCTAAAGGCAGGATTTCCTTCTTTTAATGTCTGAATAATATTACATTGTGTATATACCATATTTATCTGTTTGTTGTCAGACACCTAAATTGTTTCCATGTTTTGCCTATTGTGAATAATGTTCCAATGAAGATGGACATTCAGATATCTCTTTATGATAGTGATTTCATTTTCTCCATATATATACCCAGAAGTAAGATTGCTGGATATAAGGTAGCTCTATTTTTATTTTTGAGGAACCACCATATTCTTTTCTATAGTGGCTTTAACAATTTACATTCCAACCAATAGTGTACAAGGGCTCCTTTTTCTTTACATCCTTGCCAATATTTGTTTTCTCTTATCTTTTGATAATAGCCATTCTAGCAGATGTCAGGTGATACCTCATTGTGATTTTGATTTACATTTCTGTAATAATTAGAGATGTCAAACATCTTTTCATGTACCTGTTTAGGCCTTTTAAAATTAATATCAGCAGTTTTATAATTTTTAGTGTAAAGGTTTTGTGCTTTGCTATAGATTGAATGCTTATGTCCTCCACCCCAAGATTCATGTGCTGTAATCTTAACCCCCAAGTTGCCTTTGAGAGATGATTAAGTCTTGAGGACGAGCTCTCATGAATGAGATTCATGTCTTTATAAAAGAGGCAAAGAGATCACTTGCCCCTTCTTCCACGTGAGGACACAGCCAAAAAGATGGCTCTCTGTGAATCAGGAAGTGGGACCTCACCAGACACTAAATCTGCCAGTGTCTTGATCTTGGACTTCCCAGCCTCCAAAAAAAATTTCTGGTGTTTATAAGCCACCCAATATATGGTGCTTTGTTAGAGCAGCCAAAACAAAGATATACTTTTTTTGTTATATTTAGTTATTTTTAATACTATTGCAAGTGGAACTGGTTTTAAAATTTATCTTTGAATAATTCTTTGCTATAATACAAAAATGCAATGATTTAATGGGCTTCCTGGGTGGTTCCATGGTAAAGAATCTGCCTGCAATGCAGGAGATGCCAGTTACACGTGTTTGATCCTTGGGTCAGGAAGATTCTCTGGAGAAGAGAATGGCTACCTACTCTAATATTCTTGCCTAGAGAATTCCATGAAAAGAGGAGCCTGGCAGCCTACAGTCCATGAGGTCACAAAGAGTTGGACACAACTGAATGACTGAGTACGCACACATACAATGATATAATGCTGTATCCTGTGACTCTGCTAACATTTCTTATTAGTTCTAGTAGTTTTTTTGGTTCCTTAGGATTTTCTACATACATGATTATTTCATCTGTGAATAAGAATAATTTTCCTTTCTCTTTTCTTCCCTATATGCTTTTATTATCTATACTCATGCTTAATTGCTTTGGCTAGAATCTCCAGTGTAATGTAGAATAGAAGTAGGGACATATTTATATTTGCCTTATCTTTGATTTTGAGGTGAAAGCATTAAATCTTTCACCATTAGTATGATTTTATTTATTTTATTTTTTATTTTTTATTTATTTTATTTTTTAACTTTACAATATTGTATTGGTTTTGCCATGTATCAACATGAATCTGCCACAGGTATACACGTGTTCCCCATCCTGAACACCCCCCTTCCCCTTACCATCCCTCTGGGTCGTCCCAGTGCACCAGCCTCAAGCATCCAGTATCGTGCATCGAACCTGGACTGGCGACTCGTTTCATATATGATATTATATGTGTTTCAATGCCATTCTCCCAAATCATCCCACCCTCTCCCTCTCCCACAGAGTCCAAAAGACTGTTCTATACATCAGTGTCTCTTTTGCTGCCTCTTATACAGGGTTATTGTTTCCATCTTTCTAAATTCCATATATATGTGTTAGTATACTGTACTGGTGTTTTTCTTTCTGGCTTAATTCACTCTGTATAATAGGCTCTAGTTTCATCCACCTCATTAGAACTGATTCAAATATATTCTTTTTAATGGCTGAGTAATACTCCATTGTGTATATGTACCACACCTTTCTTTAGTATGATTTTAGTGTTAAGTGTTTCATTGATGTCTTTTATCAGGATGAGGAAATTTCCTTTCATTTCTAGTTTGTTGGGTTCTTTTTAATCATGATAGGTTTTAAATTCTATCAAATATTTTTTCTCATTCCTTGAGATGATAATATTTTTGTTCCTTCAGTCTATTAAGATGGTGTCTTATATTACCTGATTTTCAGGCTTTGTGTCAACCTTGCACTCCATAAACCCCACTCAGTCAAGGCATATAATGCTTTTAATATGTTGCTACATTCAATTTCCTAATATATTCCTATATATCCTATATATTCCTAAATATAGATTTGTGAGAAATATTTGGCATAAATATTTGTAGTTTTTTTTTCTTGTGGTATATATTACTGGACTTATAAAATGAGCTAGAAAGTATTTCCTTCTCCTCTATTTTCTGAAAAAGTTTGTGTAGAATTACTTTTTTCCTTAAATATTTGATAAAATTTACCATTGAAGCCCTCTGTGCTTGGGATTTTCTTTTGGGGTAAAATTTAAATTATTAACTAAATTTATTCATGTTCTAGAAATTTTCCCATTTCAAAAAGTTGTTGTCTATTTTGTTGGCATAAAGTTGATCATAGTATTACATTTTCATTCTTTTATATACTTCTATAGTGAATTCTTCTCATTTCTGATTTTGAGAATTTTTATCTTTTCTATTTTTCTTGGTTAGTGTAGCTATTTAACTTATATGCAGAGTACATCATGAGAAACGCTGGGCTGGAAGAAGCACAAGCTGGAATCAAGATTGCAGGGAGAAATATAAATAACCTCAGATATGCAGATGACACCACCCTTATGGCAGAAAGTGAAGAGGAACTAAAAAGCCTCTTGATGAAAGTGAAAGAGGAGAGTGAGAAAGTTGGCTTAAAACTCAACATTCAGAAAATGAAGATCATGGCATCTGGTCCCATCACTTCATAGGAAATAAATGGGGTAACAGTGGAAACAGTGTCAGACTTTATTTTTTTGGGCTCCAAAATCACTGCAGATGGTGATTGCAGCCATGAAATTAAAAGACATTCCTTGGAATGAAAGTTATGACCAACCTAGCTAGCATATTGGAAAGCAGAGACATTACTTTTGCCAACAAAGGTCCGTCTAGTCAAGGCTATGGTTTTTCCAGTGGTCATGTATGGATGTGAGAGTTGGACAGTGAAGAAAGCTGAGTGCGGAAGAATTGATGCTTTTGAACTGTGGTGTTGGAGAAGACTCTTGAAAGTCCCTTGGACTGCAAGGAGATCCAACCAGTCCACCCTAAAGGAGATCAGTTCTGGGTGTTCATTGGAAGGACTGATGCTAAAGCTGAAACTCCAGTACTTTGGCCACCTCATGCAAAGTGTTGACTCATTGGAAAAGACCCTGATGCTGGGAGGGATTGGAGGCAGGAGGAGAAGGGGACAACAGAGGATGAGATGGCTGGATGGCATCACCAACTTGATGGACATGAGTTTGAGTGAACTCCGGGAGTTAGTGATGGACAGGGAGGCCTGGCGTGCTGTGATTCATGGGGTCACAAAGAGTTGGACATGACTGAGCGACTGAACTGAACTGAACTAAACTGAGTGTAGCTATATTTTTTGTCTTCAAAGACCCAATTCTTGGTTTCAATGATTTTCTGTATTGTTTTTCTGTTTTCTCTTTTACTGATTTCTGCTCTTGCCTTTATTATCATCTACTTACTTTGGACTTGAGTTCTGGGGGTCATTTCTGTTTCTGTGTAGCTTAGTGGCTAGTCACTGATTTGGCCAAATGTTATGCTGAAACATCTGAAGCCTGTGAGATTCCTACCTTCTGCTGATTGATTTGTGTGTGGGTTGGGTTATGCACTCAAATTTGGTACCAATTTTCAATTCTTCCTTGGCTTTTACCCTTTGCTCAGTTCTCTTGGGTTTTCTCTGTTCATGTGTGTAGTTCTTCAAATAGCCATATATGCAGCAATCTTATCTCAGCCCTTTATGGCTCTTTTACCTAGATCTCCCTGTTAAATTTTTGGCTTATTTGTTACTCACTCCAACCAGGATTTCAACCTCATGCCCAAAATGCTGCAAATTCTCATTTGTTTTCTATCACATTTGTTGGTGGTAGCTTATTTTTTAAATTAATGTATTTATTTTAATTGGAGGTTAATTACTTTACAATATTGTAGTGGTTTTGCCATACATTGACATGAATTAGCCATGGGTGTACATGTGTTCCCCATCCTGAAACCCCCTCCACCTCCCTCCCCATCCCATCCCTCAGGGTTATCCCAGTGCACCAGCCCTGAGCACCCTGTCTCATGCATCGAACCTGGACTGGTGATCTGTTTCTCATATGATAATATACATGTTTCAATGCTATTCTCAAAAATCATCCCACCCTCGCCTTCTTCCACAGAGTCCAAAAGACTGCTCTTTACATCTGTGGTAGCTTATTGAACCATGATTAAACCCATCCCAAATTGAGTCTTCACCCTCCAGCAGCAGAACCATTGATTTTCATGGCCAGCTGCATGCTGGCAAAATTAAGCTCTTACCAATGAAGCTGGGAGCAGTGTATGTAAGCAGACTCAGGAATGAAAACCACAGACATCTGCTGTTCATTTTTAAAATTTTATTTATTTATTTTAATTGGAAGATAATTACAATATTATGATTGTTTTTGCCATACATCAACATGAATTGGCCATAGGTATACATGTGTTCCCCCCATCCTGAACCCCGCTTCCACCACCCTCCCCATCCTGATTTCTGCTATTCTTACTTAAAGCTCAAGCAATTTCTCAAGAATAAATGCTTCTCAAATTGTTTTCTGCCTTTGGATGATTCCAAAGCTCCAAAATGCTTGTTTCCGACACATCTGCTCAGTTTTATGCTTGTTCTTTGTTGAAAGGATTCACCAAATGTCTTGATACCTTCACACCATAATCTGAAGTGTCTACCTTATTTTCTTCTTAGTGACATTCTTAAGGTTGCTTATAGTCTTTCCTATGCTTTCTGGTGCCAGAAATATCAGAAAAATCTGGATCTTACCTCTTTGTTTAACTGGACTTCCGATGCTCTTAGCCCAGCAATTCATTGTCTTGAACAGACCTTCCCTCTGACTCTCCTCATCCTCATCATGGAGCCTGGAAGCTCAGTTCTAACAGAATGAAATTTTCCCTGCATAGAGTGAGTTTTCACACGAATCTTCTGTATGATAATAGGATCATTTATATATCCAATTAGTTAAAAAAATTATTTTATTTGAAGCAATCTAAAATTTACAACAATCTAAAATTTGGAACAATTGCATTAAGACTGGAAATCTGGCAATCCTAGATATAAATAGGAGACAGATTGTTTACTTGGATTATAAAGAGAACATCAAATTTGGGGTTGAGTAATTTACACGAAGCTTTAAACAATGAGTGCTAATCAGCACAGGTCTATAAAGTTGTTTATTACAAATCTCAATTCACAAGGCAAGGTCTCCACTGTGTCTGCCAAGGGTGTGCCATGAATCCCAAGCAGTCCAGGCAGATAATATTTACTATTACCCTTAAGCAAGTTAGAAAAGAAATGAGACCAGAAAAGTTATTTTGAAGGTGGTTACTGTAGAAAAGGAGAGGGCTTTGAAACTAATTGTAAGTTGTTGTATGGTGCTGCGTTTTACCAGTGAACAATTATCTTAATTTGAGAGAGGCAATATTGTATGGTATCAATACAATAGTTTTACAGCATATTCTGTGGAATCAAACACATTTAGATATAGTAGGGAACAAGAAAAATTCCCTGCCTAGATTTTCCTGCTCACATCATCTTTAGACAACTGATATTTTTGTGCAGGGCATCTTGTAACCCCACTCACAGAGATCTATATTTACCTGCAATTCACAACTAAGGGGAACTTTAGGTCTGACAAAATTTAAAATTCCAAGGACCACCACAGGCCAAGAATTCCCCTTTTTAAGGGGTGGTGGGATAACGTCCTGGCAGTAACAAGACTACAGGTAATCCCCTCTCAGTTCCCACAGTCTTGTGGATCCCACCAGGATGCTACTGAAATCAGAAGCAAGGTTTGTCTGGACTAGCTTGGGGTTGTAGACCAGGTCAGAGGTAGTTAAGGTCTATCAGGATAGATGAGTGATATAGGAATGGAGAGTTGGGGAAGCTTCCAAGACTGGGGAGAAGAGTTATTTTAAAATATTTCTTAAAGGCAGTAGCTGAGGACAAAAGACAAACTCAGATCAGAAAATGTGTTTTTTTAATAATTGGTACTATAAAATTTTAGTATCTAATTACAGAAATCAGAATAAAAGTGACTCAGCACTCCTTAAAGGAAGGGACTTTGATTCATAGGAATATCATAGGAATAACATAGATTCTAGGGTCAGATAAGGGTTCAAATCCTGATTCTATGACTTACTAGCTATGTAACCTTGGGAAAGTTATCTGACTTTCCTGAGCCTCCATTTTCTTGTGGATAGAATGGAGGCAGCAATATCTATGCTAAAGGGTTGCTATGGGAAGTAAGTATAAGTCCATAGTCTCTATCAGGCACTTGATAGGTAGTTGGTGATTATTTGATGCATCTTTGTTTCCTCCACAGCATAGTACCTAATTCAGCAAGCTATACAGAAATATGTAACAGCAAATGTTTCCTGAACAGAAAAATTGATATTTGTTCGGTATTTCCTCAGGCTGTTTTATTCACTGCTGTAATATGTAGCCTCATGATGATCACCCAGGTGATGTAAATTGGTGGACAATTTGTGGGCTGTTATATTTTCAGAACCTGTCTATGATCTGGAAAAGATTCATGAATTCAAATTAAGTGAAAGGTCATTGTCTTTACCATCTCACTGATGAATATTCTAGCAGTCAATTCTATTAGGAAATGGTATAAATTTCCTCCCTGATACTTACCTTACTGTGTGCTATATCGTACAGGCAAATGTATAGCTCTCCATGTTAGATTTCCAATTTGTTCTTGAGAAAAACAGCGAATTACAAAGTGACTCAGTCAGTTTTCCCATTAAAGAAGTTATTTTCTGGTTACCTTGTTAATGGAACATTTGCTTAATCAAAATAAATAAACAAATAAAAGCCTCCCTATGACCTAAAAAGTATCCTAGGCTTAATCTTGCACTAATTACAGCTGGATTTTCTGAAGTCATTTCACAAATACGTGTAAATTCTCACAGTGTGCAAAGAATTGTGGTGGGGGCTACAGGGAAAAAACATACATAAGAGGCATTCTCTACTTTCAAAGGGCTTTGTACCAGAGAGAGGTATAAAAACAACTGTCACATGAGACAAAATATTATTAGGTGGCTTAAGAGAGGCACAGTGTACTTTAAGAACATGAAAGACAGGGTGATTGATTTAGGAACTATGGAAACTCCAGGAGGAAATGGGACCTAACTTCAATTCCTGAAACAATCTGAGACCTTCCTAAGCTCTGTTGGCTACAGAAACTACTACATTTTATGTAAATCTTACATCCACCTTGGGTGGAATTACTTGTACTTCTGTGACTTTGCAAACAAGCCTGATCCCCAGCTTTGACATATAACTTCAACAAACACCTACTTTCTTTCTTAAGCTTCCCCTTTCCCTCCCTTCCATAAGCTGGAACCTTTCGGGAGACCAATCCTAAATGTCCCAGCCTCTTGGCTCCTGATTCAAGTCAAAATCTATTATGTGGAGTTTGTATTTTCTAAGGGTATGGAGTTACAAATTGGCTGTCTATTCCTCACAACCTATTTTGCCTCATAAAATATCAAATTTATTGATAAAACAAATTTCAAAAAGAAAACACAAATATATGTGACTTTGAAATATAAATATTTATAAGTTATGTAAAATGAAGCACTTATAAAAGCTCTATTTTAAATGCTCTTTTGGAGGATATTTTCTGGGAAGTAAGTTAAATCTTCTTAAAATAAATATGTAATGAAGTTTGGATTGAAGACCCCCTTCTTTTTTATTTCTTGGTAAATCTCCTTCTAGTAAGCCTAGACATTCATAATTGGGGTCATCTCTCTCAAATTTTTTTTCTTGCTGATTTGTTGTGGATAAAAGCTTCTAAAAATCTCTGAAAGGCAAATGCTAGTGGGAGGCAGTTTCCATGGTGACTTCAGAGTTTGTATTGTTGTTTTTAGACATCAGAATATGGGAGTTGCTTTTGCTTGTTACTGTGCACATCTGACTCATGGTAAGAAATGGTACAAGGTGAGGAGAGTGTGTCCAGTCCAATAGTCTGGGCCTCCTGTGTTATAGATTTAGAATCTTTGTGTCTCTCAAGTCTATGTGTCTAACTGTTTCCTCTGATGCTGAATCTGATCTGGGGTAGATACTTAGAAATCCAGATGAGTACAACAGAGCGATACGCAGATAGCGTACACAGAGGAGTTGGAGGAAGGGCTTCCACAACAAGTGAATGAAAGTTGATGAAAGTATTTTAATAAAGCAGAACATACAGTACCTTTTCCTTGACAAACTCATTCTTTCTCTAAGCAAAACTCTCCTAATGTTTAAAGTAAGAGGAGAAAGAGAAGCCACTTCTTTCAAAGTCAAATTTAAATTCATTTTTCTTTACCATCATAATGGACATATTTATAAAATATTAATAGTAATAGGATGAGAGTCTGTACATTATACATCTGTAATAACTTCATTTACATTAAGACAGGCAATATACCCTTATGGAGTTTAGAACTCTATTTTTTTTTTTTGCTGCAAAAGTCACCTTAACAATTTATGTAGTAAAAAATTCAATCTTGCCCCAAAAGAAGTCTGCCCTTTGTCCTATTGCTCCTAGGAAGCAATGTCTAATCCCAAGAATGTCTTGCCTTGATAAAATTGTCTTTGTTAGTCTGGGGGCTTGCCACTTCTGATAGTCTAATAATGTGATTTAGGATAGGGCCTTTGAGTCATGTAGAATCAGCTAGACCTATCAAGGGGCTGGAGACTGAGGTCAGCCAGGTAAGTAGAAAATCAGATATCTGTGACCGAGCGCCAATAAAAACCTTGAACATGAAGGCTCAGATGAGTTTCCCTGTTGGCAATATCCTATTTGTATTGCCACACATTGTTATCAGGAAAGTGAGCACTGTCTTTGAGTGCATTGGGAGAGGACAGTCAGAATCTCTGCATGTAGAACTTTCCTGAACTCTGCCCCTTTTATGTCTCTTCCCTTGGCTGATTTTAATCTATATCCTTTCACTATAATAAACTGTGAGTTTATTATAATAAGGAGCTTTCAGTGAATTCTGTGAGTCCTATTAGCTAATTATCAAAGGCTTGCAGGGTGGTGGTCCCTTGAACTTACAAATGGTATCAGGAATGAGGGTGGACTTGGGGACTGTTCCCTATCTTGGCACAGTTCAGTTCAGTTCAGTCCAGTCACTCAGTCGTGTCCGATGCTTTGCGACCCCACGAACCGCAGAACGCAAGGCCTCCCTGTCCATCACCAGCTCCCGGAGTTCACTCAGACTCATGTCCATCGAGTCAGAGATGCCATCCAGCCATCTAATCCTCTGTCATCCCCTTCTCCTCCTGCCCTCAGTCTTTCCCAGTATCAGGGTCTTTTCAGATGAATCAGCTCTTCACATCAGATGGCCAAAGTATTGAGCTTCAGCTTCAACATCAGTCCTTCCAATGAACACCCAGGACTGATCTCCTTTATGATGGACTGGTTGGATCTCCTTGCAGTTCAAGGGACTCTCAAGTCTTCTCCAACACCACATTTCAAAAGTGTCAATTCTTTGGTGCTCAGCTTTCTTTATAGATCAAATCTCACATCCATACATGACTACTGGAAAAACCGTAGCTCTGACTAGATGGACCTTTGTTGGCAAAGTAATGTCTCTGCTTTTTAATATGCTATATAGATTGGTCATAACTTTCCTTCCACGGAGTGAGCATCTTTTAATTTCATGGCTGCAGTCACCATCTGCAGTGTATTTGGAGCCCCCAAAAATAAAGTCAGTCACTTGACTAGACAGGCCTTTGTTGACAAAGTAATGTCTCTGCTTTTTAATATGCTGTCTCAGTTCAGTTCAGTTCAGTCGCTCAGTCATGTCTGACTCTTTACGACCCCATGAATCTCAGCACGCCAGGCCTCCCTGTCCATCACCAACTCCCGGAGTTCACTGAGACTCATGTCCATCGAGTCAGTGATGCCATCCAGCCATCTCATCCTCTGTCGTCTCCTTCTCCTCCTGCCTCCAATCCCTCCCAGCATCAGAGTCTTTTCCAATGAGTCAACTCTTCGCATGAGGTGGCCAAAGTACTGGAGTTTCAGCTTTAGCATCATTCCTTCCAAAGAACACCCAGGACTGATCTCCTTCAGAATGGACTGGTTGGATCTCCTTGTAGTCCAAGAGACTCTCAAGAGTCTTTTCCAACACCACAGTTCAAAAGCATCAATTATTTGGCGCTCAGCTTTCTTCACAGTCCAACTCTCACATCCATACATGACCACTGGAAAAACCATAGCCTTGACTAGATAGACCTTTGTTGGCAAAGTAATGTCTCTGCTTTTGAATATGCTATCTGGGTTGGTAATAACTTTTCTTCCAAGGAGTAAGCGTCTTTTAATTTCATGGCTGCAGTCACCATCTGCAGTGATTTTGGAGCCCCCCAAAATAAAGTCTGCCCCTGTTTCCACTGTTTCCCCATCTGTTTCCCATGAAGTGATGGAACCGGATGCCATGATCTTAGTTTTTGAAATGTTGAGCTTTAAGTCAACTTTTTCACTTTCCTCATTCACCTTCATCAAGAGGCTCTTTAGTTCCTCTTCAGTTTCTGCCATAAAGGTGGTGTCATCTGGATATCTGAGGTTATTAACATTTCTCCTGTCAATCTTGATTCCAGCTTGTGCTTCCTCCAGCCCAGCGTTTCTCATGATGTACTCTGCAAATAAGTGAAATAAGCAGGGTGACAATATACAGCCTTGACGAACTCCTTTTCCTATTTGGAACCAGTCTGTTGTTCCACATCCACCTCTAAATGTTGCTTCCTGACCTGCATACAGGTTTCTCAAGAGGCAGGTCAGGTGGTCTGTTATTCCCATTTCTTTTGGAATTTTCCATGGTGTATTGAAATCCACACAGTCAAAGCATTTGGCATAGTCAGTAAATCAGAAAGAGATGTTTTTCTGGAAGTATCTTGCTTTTTTGATGATCCAGTGGATGTTGGCAATTTGATTTTTGGTTCCTCTGCCTTTTCTAAAACCAGTTTGAACATCTGGAAGTTCACAGTTCACATATTGCTGAAGCCTGGCTTGGAGAATTTTGAGCATTACTTTACTAGTGTGGGAGATGAGTGCAATTGTGCGGTAGTTTGAGCATTCTTTGGCATTGCCTTTTTTTGAGACTGGAATGAAAACTGACCTTTTCCAGTCCTGTGGCCACTGCTGAGTTTTCCAAATTTGCTGATATATTGAGTGAAGCACTTTCACAGCATCATCTTTTAGGATTTGAAATAGCTCCACTGGAATTTCATCACCTCCACTAGCTTTGTTCGTAGTGATGCTTCCTCAGGCCCACTTGACTTAACATTCCAGGATGTCTGGCTCTAGGTGAGTGATCACACCATCTTGGTTATATGGGTCATGAAGATCTTTTTTGTACAATTCTCCTGTGTATTCTTGCCATCTGTCTTTAATATCTTCTGCTTCTGTTCAGTCCCTACCATTTCTATCCTTTATTGAGCGCATGTTTGCATGAAATGTTCCCTTGGTATCTCTAATTTTCTTGAAGAGATCTCTAGTCTTTCCCATTCTATTGTTTTCCTCTATTTCTTTGCATTGATCACTGAGTAAAGCTTCCTTATCTCTCCTTGCTATTCTTTGGAACTCTGCATTAGATGTGTATAACTTTCCTTTTCTCCTTTTCTTTTCTCTTCTCTTGTTTTCACAGCTGTTTTTAAGGCCTCCTCAGACAGCCATTTTGCTTTTTTGCATTTCTTTTTCTTGGGTATGGTCTTGCTCCCTGTCTCCTGTACATTGTCATGAACCTCCGTCCATAGTTTATCAGGCACTCTGTCCATCAGATCTAGTCCCTTAAATCTATTTCTCACTTCCACTGTATAATCATTCTGACAGAATGTGGTCCACTGGAGAAGGGAATGGCAAACCACTTCAGTATTCTTGCCTTGAGAACCCCATGAACAGTTTAAATAAGCAAAAAGATAGACACTGAAAGATGAACTCCTCAGGTTGGTACATGCCCAATATGCTACTGGAGATCAGTGGAGAAATAACTCCAGAAAGAATGAAGAGACGGAGCCAAAGCAGAAACAACATCCAGTTGTGGATGTGACTGGTGATAGAAGCAAGGTCTGATGCTGTAAAGAGCAATATTGCATAGGAACCTGGAATGTTAGGTCAATGAATGAAGGCAAATTGGAAGTGGTCAAACAGGAGATGGCAAGAGTGAACGTCGACATTCTAGGAATCAGCAAACTAAAATGGACTGGAATGGGTGAATTTAACTCAGGTGATCAGTATATCTACTACTGTGGGCAGGAATCCCATAGAAGAAATAGAGTAGCCATCATAGTCATCAAAAGAGTCAGAAATGCAGTACTTGGATGCAGTCTCAAAAATGAAAGCATGATCTGTGTTCATTTCCAAGGCAAATCATTCAATATCATGGCAATCCAAGTCTATGCCCTGACCAGTAACGCTGAAGAAGCTGAAGTTAAATGGTTCCATGAAGTCCTACAAGATCTTTTAGAACTAACACCCAAAAAGATGTCCTTATGTCCTTTTCATTTATAGGGGACTGGAATGCAAAAGTAGGAAGTCAAGAAACACCTGGAGTAACAGGCAAATTTGGCCTTGGAATATAGAATGAACCAGGGCAAAGGCTAATAGAGTTTTGCCAAGAGAATGCCCTGGTCATAGCAAACACCCTCTTCTAACAACACAAGAGAAGACTCTACACATGGACATCACCAGATGGCCAACACTGAAATCAGATTGATTATATTCTTTGCAGCCAAAGATGGAGAAGCTCTATACAGTCAGCAAAAACAAGACCGGGAGCTGACTGCGGCTCAGATCATGAACTCCTAAGTGCCAAATTCAGTCTTAAATTGAAGAAAGTAGGGAAGACCACTAGACCACACAGGTATGCCCTAAATTAAATCCCTTATGATTATAGAGTGGAAGTGAGAAATAGATTTAAGGGACTAGATCTGATAGACAGAGTGCCTGATGAACTATGGACGGAGGTTCCTGACATCTTGGCACAACTTTAGTTAAATTAGGATATTAAAACGTGGAGAAGTTCATGAAGTTCCCTCCTGTTACAAGCTGGAGTCCCCAAGAAACACATCTTGAGACTCTGAGATCTGTGTGCAGATGATTTATTGGGGAATGTTCTAGGAAAACCACTGTGACAGAGCAAGGGAAGCAGAGTTGGACAGAAGGAAATGTCACAGCATGAGGTCTCAGCTGCTTCCTGCAGAAGCTTTGGAGCTGGGATTGCCTTTTGAATTCGGAATGAACTGAGGCAAATGAACTGGGTCTTCATATAAACAGTTGTCACCTCTTCCACTCTCAACCAGTTATTAGGTATGTATTACACCCAGGAAGGGTGTGTGACTTTTAAGGAGGTAGTAAGCATTAGCTGAGGGAAGGGCCTGGGGAGAGATTCAGTTGTGAGTCAGCAGCAGCCAGCTCTCCTAGCAGCTAGAAAAATGAGTGCCTCAAGCATAAAGAGAAGATCTAGATGTGGCACCAGATTATCCACTACACCTCCCTTTTTAATTTTCTCCAGGTTCTACTGAGTGGCTGTCAGGGTCAGGGACAACTTAATTGACTTATTTTATGAGATGAAGATCACAAAACATGGTATAGGTGACTGTGTTCTTCAGAAAACTTCATGTACCATTAGATGTCCCTACAGAATAAAATACTTGAGGAGAGATTGTTTTAATTCAAAGAGATGATGGAAGTCTGGGGAAGCAAAGACAGAGAAATGTAATAATGTAAAGAATGTAAAAAACAAATCCCAAATGAAGTGCAATCAGAAATGAGTAGAAGACATCACCGATATTATCATGTGTGTTTGTGGAGAAAACAGTCTGGAATTTTACAGCAGTTCAATGGTAGCAGATGCTGTCAGTGCCTTTCCCCTGTTCCCCATGTCTATCCTGAAGAGTTCCCTACACATAGTTTCCTGTGTCTCTAGCAAGGGTGTTTCTCCGACCACTTTGACCAGAACTTGAGACAGTCCAAAAGTAACACAGTGCTAACGTCACAGGGGTGCCCCACAACTGATGTGGGTGGAAGTTAGTGGGTACGTACCCCAGCTTCCTTGATCCTCAAAGGTCTATTTTGGAAACCTGTGCTAAACTGCCCTGTTCAATATGGTAGCCACCAGCCACATGTGGCTCTTCAGTATTTTACATATTTGTTTATCTTTGGTTTTGGTTGTACTTGTTCTTTGTTGCTGAGCACGGGCTTTCTCTAGCTGTGGAGAGTGGGGGCTACTCTCTAGTTGTGGTGCTTGGGCTTCTCATTGTGGTGGCTTCTCTCGTGGTTCCCAGGCTCTAGTATGCAGGCTCAGTTGTTGTGGTGCACGGGTTTAGCTGCCCTATGTCATGTGGGATCTTCCCAGACCAGGGATCGAAACCATGTCCCCTGCATTGCAAGGTGGATTCTTAACCACTGGACCACCAGGGAAGCCCCGGCTCTTGAGCATTTTAAACTGCAGCTAGTCTGATTTGAGATGTGTTGTAAGTATAAAACACATTATTTTTGTATTGATCACATATTGAAATGATAATAGATATACTGTGATAAATGAATTGTATTATTATCATTCATTTTACAAGCTCCTTTTTAGTTTTTTTTAATGTGGCTATTAGAACATTTTAAATTATATATATGACTGGCATTTTATTTCTATTTACAGCACTTTTCTAAATAGTTTCTCTAAAAATCCCCAGAGGACTGAAGCTCAGTTGTCCATAGGTATAATCAGCTCATTAGCTAATCCTTTCTGGGTTTCTCTTTTCCCTTTCTTACTTCCTCATTTTCTCCTCATGTTTCCTGGGCTCACCTCCCAAATAAACTATGGGTGTCCAAACCTTTGTTTCAGGGTCTGCTTTGAGTGGAAGCACGGGTAAGGGTTGAAGGGCAAACTAGGGACATTAAGTGAGCTACTCTTTTATGACCTGAACCTGGAAGGTTCTTGGTGCTGTTAGAGTTATTGCCCCCACCCTCCTCCCATAGAAAACTTCTGTTGACCCTTTAATGCATCTAAGATAAAGTTCATCCTTTACCATGGCATATGAGATCCCTCACCATCTGTCCAAGATATACCTCTTCTTGAAACTCAGATTCATTACACTGCATGTTTGTCATATTTCCTTACTCATATGTATTTTTTCCCTCAAGCCTGAAATTTGATTTCACTTTCTTTTCTCTCTCTCTCTCTGGCAAAGTCTTATCCATATTTCAGCTCAAATGTCAATAATTATGTTAGCTATCCCCTAGAGTATCAAATCTCTTGGTAATTGCACAATTCCCTCATTCATATGTTAAAGCATTATAAGCCATATTATAATAACCAGTTTTTGTCTATCTCCTATATTCTACTTACTATGTGCTTCTAAGAGCACTCTGTTTCTCCAGTAGCAAGCATGAGTGAGTGAGTGCTCAGTCACTCTGTCATGTCCGATTCTTTGTCACCCCATGGACATAGCCCATGAAGCTTCTCTGCCCATGGGATTTCCCAGGCAAGAATACTGGAATAGGTAGCCATTCCCTATTCCAGGGAGTCTTCCCTACCCAGGAGTCCAAGCCTCATCTCCTACACTGCAGGCAGATTCTTTACCACTGAGCCACTGGGAAAGCCCCAGTAGCAAGCATAAAAGCTGCCTAATGAAATGTGGATTAAAGAGTCTTAGGGGCCTTAAGAGTTCTCAAAGATTTCCATATAAGAAATCATGACTGGAAGGGATGATGGGATGTGGGGAGAGAAGTGAATAGAAGGACAGTATTTACTATGAGATAAACTCATGGCAGTAAGTAAAATTTCATAGCTAATCTAAAAAAATCCACATGGATTTTGCACTTTACTCTATAATCTATCTCTGTATTTTAGTGTTAAAATATTTTAAATTGACACTAGAGAAACAAAACATACAAATTCTTTCCTATTTGTCTCAGAGAATATGCAAGATGGTTTGGAGCTGAATTTATTATTTAAAAAAAAAAATAAACTGTACTGAGTTGAATCAAGCAAAAATTACTTGAAAGATTCAGTATTCAGTAAATCCCTGCAGTGTCAAAACCACAGTTTATTGAAAGCACAGATGCACATTTGTCTTTACTTTTCTTTTTCTCTTCTCTTCTTTCCAAGCTTCTGTGCCATGCCTTCCTCAGTGTGTGTTATCAGTGCTTTTGTCAAGGATTAATTGACAATATATGCATGGGCTTATTTCTGGGCTTTCAGTTCTGTTCTATTGGTCTATATGTCTTTCTTTATGGCAGTTCCACACTGTTTTGATAACTATAGCTTTGAAACATAATTTGAAGTCAGGAACTGTGATGCCCCTAGCTTTGTTCTTTCTCAGGATTGCTGTGACTATTTGGGATCCCTTGTGGATCCAGTCTGCATTATTAGTAGCACAGAACCCACCTTCCAATACAAGAGACCTAAGAGATGCAGGTTCTACCCCTGTGTGAGGAAGATCCCTTGGAGGAGGGCATGGCAACCCACTCCAGTATTCTTGTCTGGAGAATCCCATGGACAGAAGAACCTGGTGAGTTACAGTCCTTGGGGTCACAAAGAGTTGGACACGACTGAGCAACTGAGCACACCATGCATATGGATCCACACAAATATGAGGCTGGCAACAATAGTTGTACAGATGCAGGGACTAGCTGCTGGCACAGACAGAGGTTCAAGTCAGTGACAGGAGTCAGAACTGGATCCAAACTCACAAACAGCTGTGCAGCCTGGGCTGTTGACATGCACTGTTGATACGTGACTGCAGAGGCTCCCCATAGGTGTATGCCCAGTGGTGGGGGCTGGTGATGCAAGATGGGGATGGTGGGGTGCAGGTACACAACTGCAGGGCACACAGCAATGCAAGCCAATTAGAGGAGCCAGGGCTGGATCCAGGCCCACAAGCGTCTATAGGGATCACATGTACATGCAGCTGCAGAGCCTGGAGCTGGCTGCCACTGTGGATCCCTGACTCTGGTGGGGAGGTAGGGGTAGAGGGAGTGGGAAGGAACCTAGGCAACTGGCATCTGCAACCATGATAACTGGTGGGGCAAAAGCCTCAGCAGTGAAATCTACAGGGAGTCTGTGGTGGCTTTACTTTTTTTTTTTTTTCATCTCTACTCTAATACTCAGCACTTTCTACTCCATCTTCTTCCTTATCACCGCTTTTAGCACTGTGTTGGTCAATGCCTTTCACACGGTGTGAGCACTGTAAATATTTGTTGAATGTGGTTGCTTCATGAAAGTGTCCCTTTTAGGATGTGTGTGCTAATGTGGTATTGGAGAGAAGTGAGTTTTTTTACTTTATTATGGCATGGCTTATAAGTACAGAAAATGAAAAAAAAATACCAAATGTCAAGATCCTTTTATAAAGTGGGATACTGGCCTTTCCCCTCACTTTTTTCTTACAACTGCCTAACAAAAGTTGTTTCCAAATTAAGCCAGCAATAGATTCTTCAGCATTATCACTCTGTGGTAATTTTCTGAGACTCTGGTTTTTCAACCTCATGTTATAAAATGCAGTGCTTTTCTGTTGAATCCAAGATACCAATTACTTTGGCTGCTTTGAAAGGCATCACAGCAGTAGCTCCTCAGTTAGTTCAGTGCATTGAAGTGTGTGTAACATCACTAGGCAGAAATAGTCTCTTGTTCCTTACCTCCAGACAAATCTGAAAATGTCTGTGAGAAATTGGCTAAACAGCATTGGCACAAGGGAAAGGGTCTTCTCAATTTCATCTTAAACCTGGATTACCCTAATATTCAATCTGAGATCTGGTAATTTCTCAGCTCCTTCATTACCACTGCCCAGATCTAAGGTACTACCATTTCTTACTTGAAATCCTGACTTATCTTCCCCTCATAGTCACAGTTTATTCTCCACACAGGAGCCACCTGATCTGATAATGCCATTCTGCTCAAAACCCACCAGTGGTTTTCCATCTCACTCAAAGTAAACTCCAAGTTCCCATTACACAATGTAGTCCCCTGATAACTCTGACTATATCTCCTACCACCCCAACTCTTCATTCTAGATGGACTGATATTTTTGCTATTTCTTGAACTCATCATACACTCTCCTATCTGGGGGCTCTTGCAGTTTCCTCTGCCAGGAAAACTCTTCCCTCAAATATCCAATTGTTTCATTCTCCATTGCCTTTTGATGTGTGTTCAAAGCTCACTTTATCTTACAAGATTCTTCTTTCTAATGACAAAATAATATTATCTATATCCTTTTCACATTTTACTCTGCTTCTGCATTGCAGCATTTGTCATCACCTGGCTCTCTATAGTTATATTTATACTTAATTGTTGTTTATTTTCATACTGTCCTTCTCCCCTGACTAGAATATCAGCTCCATAAGGTCAGGGACTTTATCTGATTTGCTCTCTCCTGAGTCTTTTAGGACCACACCTGATGTATAGGAAGGTCTTGGCAAACACTTGTTAAATGATTGACTCCAAGTCAATCACTCCTGCTCAACAGAATTAGCATCAGGTCCCCATAAACATGCACTGGACTCTATTTTTATTTGTATTATTATCTAGTGATGTCTAGTATAGTCCTTTCATTCCTCTCCGGGAGTGAGTAAGCTTCTCAAGGGCAAGACCTAGGTCCTGAGTCACTGGATGATGTTTAAAGGGTTAAGACCAGAGGGGAAGGATGATCTTGTATATGTTACTCAGTGATTAAAAAGGCAGAGTAAGGAGGGCCCTGGTGGTCCAGTAGTTAGGACTCCATGCTTTCACTTCTGTGGCCTGGGTTCGATCTCTGGTCAGGGAACTAAGATCCACAAGTCACATGGTGCATCAAAAAGAAGTAAGGGGCAGAGTAGTAATGGATCTCTACAGTCCTTTTCAATCCTACATGATTCGCATTTCTGCGCAACATAATGGCAACTAAGAGAAATGTTGGTAACCTGTATTGTTAAAAAAAAAACAAAACTGCTGGTTTATAAGGCCAGAGAATCCCAGCAGCAAATTCCTTCTTCCGTGATGTACTAGCAAGTCCATTTTGACAGTTATTTCTCCACAAAGAAGAGTAGGTAATGGAGAATGGAAAAGTATTCAGGTAAATTCTTTTTTTTTTTTTTTTAAAGCTTGATCAAAACACTTGGGGGGATGTGAAAGGTAAACAAGTGTTCTTTAATCTACTAACAACAGTTAAGATCTTTTGAACTTTTAAACTGATCTGACCAAATCTTCAGGAGAGTTGGTATTACTAGGTATCATACAAAGGAAAATAGAGGAGATTTTTTTAAAGTTATATATTTCTTTCCCAAGATGTTTTAGTAGCTGTAAATCTGTATCAGCATATGTGATAAAGCTCTTTCTTCCATTTTTCACCAGAGTAGGCCAATGACAACAAGGTGTGGATATTCAGGAGCTTCACTCAACTTAAGGTTTTGTGTATCATCATCGAAAAAGCAAGAGAGTTCCTGAAAAACATCTACTTCTGCTTTATTGACTATGCCAAAGCCTTTGACTGTGTGGATCACAACAAAATGTGGAAAATTCTCAGAGATGAGAATATCAGACCACCTGACCTTCCTCCTGAGAAATCTGTATACAGGTCAAGAAGCAACTGATACCACTACACACCTATTAGAATGGCCAAAATTTGGAACACCATGACACCAAATTCCAGCAAGGATGTGAAACAACGAAAACTCTCATACATTGCTGCTGGGAATGTAAAATGATGCAGCCACTTTAGAAGACATCTTGGTAGTTTATTACAAAACTAAACTTATTCTTGTTTAATGATCCAGCAGTCATGCTTCTTGGTATTTACCCAAAGGAGATGAAAACTTATGCCCACACAAAAACCTGCACGTGGATGTTTACATCAACTTTGTGCATAATTGACAAAACTTGGAAGCAACCAAGATGTCTTTCAGTATGTCCAGACAATGGAATATTTTATTCAACACTGAAAATAAATGAGCTATAAAGGCATGAAAAGATAGAGAGGAAACTTAAATGTATTTTACTAAGTGAAAAAGGCAATCTGATAAGGCTCCATAATGTATGATTCCAACCATATGACTTTCTGGAAGAGGCAAAACTCTGGAGACACTAGAAAGATCAATGGTTTCCATGGGTGGAGATAAGAGGGAGTGATACATAAGCAGAACACAGGATTTTTAAGGCAGTGAAAATACTATGTATATTATAATGACGGGTATATATCATTATATAATTGCCCAAACTCTTCAAATGTACAACATCAAGAGTGGATGTTAAGGTAAACTATGGATTTGGATAATTATGATGTGACTGTATAGGATCATTCTTCATTTAAAAAAATATACCATTCTGTTAGTGATGTTTATAATGGCAGAGGCTATGCATGTATAGAGCAGGGGATACAGAAAAAATTCCTATACCTCCCTCTGAATTTTTTTCTCAATCTAAACCTGTTCTAAAACAATGCAGTCTAAAAAAAGGAAACCCAATGTAGGGATAAAGGAAGAGTTCCACAGTTCCTCTGACATACACATCTACATACCAGAATTAGTATTGGTATCACACTGGTGAAAAGTTTAGCAGAAACGTTCCAGACCTTTACAAGTAAAGAAAAAATTTAAGTACCAATGGTCTCAACAATGCAAAAAAAGTGAAATATAATAAAAAATACTAAAGTACATAGCATGTAGTAAAGATAAATGCCATTTTAAGAAGGTCATATTTATATATTCTGAGGTTTCATATATATGTGTATTTACATACAAAATCTTACACACACACACATATATATATACATATATACAAGCATGCATACAAGTATGTGTTTGCTACATCACCATGCATTTAATGAGTTTCTCTCTATTGGTGGTGGTGGTGGTGGTGGTGGTGGTTAGTCACTAAGTCTTGTCTGACTCTTATGACCCCATGGACTATAGCTCTCCAGGCTCCTCTATCCATGGGATTTCCCTGTTAATCATGGTCAGAAAGCTTGGCTGATTCAACATTCAAAAATTAATATAAGCCATCACATCAACTGGCTAAAGAAGAAAAATTATATGATCATATCAACAAGTGGATATTTGAAAAATCCATATTCATATTTGTTTAAAAACTCAGCAAACTATTTCAGGCAGAAGTTTGGGTCATTGATTTTAGATCTTCCATTTTTCAAAGCAGGTATTTACAGCTATAAATTTCCCTGTTAATGCTATTTTCCTGTCCATAAGTTTCACTTTTTTGTTTTCATTTTCACTCATCTCAATGTATTTTCTAATTTTCCTTGTGATCAATTCTTTGACTTGTTAGTTATTAAGGAGTGTTTTTATTTCCACATATTTGTGAATTTCTCATTTTTTGTTTTTGAGTTTTAATTTCAGTCCATTATTGTCAGAGAATGTGTTTTACATGATTTTCATCCTTTTATTATCACGTTTTATGCTTAATACATGGTCTATCTTGAACAATGTTCCATATGCACTTGAGAAGATTATGTACTCTACTGTTGTTGGATAGCATGTTCTGAATGTCTGTTGGGTCTAGTTGGTGTCTAGTGTTGTTAAGTCTTCTATTTTCTTGCTAGTCTTCTGTGTAGTTGCTGTATTCATCATTGAAAGCTGGGTATTGGAGTCTCTAACTCTTATAGTTGATTTACCTATTTTTCCTTTCAACTTTTGAGTTTTTACTTCATGAGTTTTTGGAGCTCTGTTGTTAGGTGCATATATGTTTAAAATTATATCTTCCTGATGGATTGACCCTTTTGTCACTATATTTTGCCCTTATTTTTCTCTAGTAACAATTTTGTCCTAAATTCTTTTTTGTCTGATGTTAACATAGGCACATAGGAGACTGTGTCAGACTTGCCTGTGAGTGTCTGGGAGTCTCTGGCAAAGGCATGGGTTGGCAGTGGCCTGCTGCAGGGTTGGGGGGCATGGACTGTAGCAGTGCATGCATGGGATCTTTTGAGGGAGGTCACTATTTTTTTTTGGGGGGGAGGTCACTATTATCTTCATTACCTCCACCATAGTTTCAGTTCAGTTCAGTCGCTCAGTCGTGTCTGACTCTTTGCGACCCCATTAATTGCAGCATGCCAGGCCTCCCTGTCCATCACCAACTCCCAGAGTTCACTCAAACTCACGTCCATTGAGTTGGTGATGCCATCCAGCCATCTCATCCTCTGTTGTCCCCTTTTCCTCCTACCCCCAATCCCTCCCAGCATCAGAGTCTTTTCCAATGAGTCAACTCTTCGCATGAGGTGGCCAAAGTACTGGAGTTTCAGCTTTAGCATCATTCCTTCCAAAGAAAACCCAGGGCTGATCTCCTTTAGAATGGACTGGTTGGATCTCCTTGTAGTCCAAGGGACTCTCAAGAGTCTTCTCCAACACCACAGTTCAAAAGCATCAATTCTTCGGCGCTCAGCTTTCTTCACAGTCCAACTCTCACATCCATACATGACCACTGGAAAAACCATAGCCTTGACTAGACGGGCCTTTGTTGGCAAAGTAATGTCTCTGCTTTTCAATATGCTATCTGGGTTGGTCATAACTTTTCTTCCAAGGAGTAAGCGTCTTTTAATTTCATGGCTGCAGTCACCATCTGCAGTGATTTTGGAGCCCCCCAAAAATAAAGTCTGACACTGTTTCCACTGTTTCCCCATCTATTTCCTGTGAAGTGATGGGACCAGATGCCATGATCTTCATTCTCTGAATGTTGAGTTTTAAGCCAACTTTTTCACTCTCCACTTTCACTTTCATCAAGAGGCTTTTTAGTTCCTCTTCACTTTCTGCCATAAGGGTGGTGTCATCTGCATATCTGAGGTTATTGATATTTTTCCTGGCAATCTTGATTTCAGCTTGTGCTTCTTCCAGCCCAGTGTTTCTCATGATGCACTCTGCATATAAAATAAGCAGGGTGACAATATATAGCCTTGACGAACTCCTTTTCCTATTTGGAACCAGTCTGTTGTTCTATGTCCAGTTCCAACTGTTGCTGCTTGACCTGCATACAGATTTCTTAGGAGGCAGGTCAGGTAGTCTGGTATTCCCATCTCTTTCAGAATTTTCCACAGTTTATTGTGATCCACACAGTCAAAGGATGGGCATAGTCAATAAAGAAGAAAGAGATGCTTTTCTGGAACTCTCTTGCTTTTTCCATGATCCAGCAGATGTTGCCAATTTGATCTCTGGTTCCTCTGTCTTTTCTAAAACCAGCTTGAACATCTGGAAGTTCACAGTTCAAGTATTGCTGAAGCCTGGCTTGGAGAATTTTGAGCGTTACTTTACTAGCATGTGAGATGAGTGCAATTGTGTGGTAGTTTGAGCATTCTTTGGCATTGCCTTTCTTTGGGATTGGGATGAAAACTGACCCTTTCCAGTCCTGTGGCCACTGCTGAGTTTCCCACATTTGCTGGCATATTGAGTGCAACACTTTCACAGCATCATCTTTTAGGATTTGAAATAGCTCAACTGGGATTCCATCACCTCCACTAGCTTTGTTTGTAGTGATGCTTTCTTAGGCCCACTTGACTTCACATTCCAGGATGTCTGGCTCTTGGTGAGTGCTCACACCATTGTGATTATCTGGGTCATGAAGATCCTTTTTGTACAGTTCTTCTGTGTATTCTTGCCACCTCTTCTTAATACCTTCTGCTTCTGTTAGGTCCATACCATTTCTGTCCTTTATCAAGCCCATCTTTGCATGAAATGTTCCCTTGGTATCTCTAATTTTCTTGAAGAGATCTCTAGTCTTTCCCATTCTGTTGTTTTCCTCTATTTCTCTGCATTAATCATGGAGGAAGGCTTTCTTATCTCTTCTTGCTATTCTTTGGAACTCTGCATTCAATGCTTATATCTTTCCTTTTCTCCTTTGCTTTTTGCTTCTCTTCTTTTCACAGCTATTTGTAAGGCCGCCTCAGACAGCCATTTTGCTTTTTTGCATTTCTTTTCCATGGGGATGGTCTTGATCTCTGTCTCCTGTATAATGTCACGAACCTCTGTCCATAGTTCATCAGGCACTCTATCTATCAGATCTGGGGCCACCATAGTTTGGGCCCAGGTAAATAGCAGGGAGGGAACACAGCTCCACCCATCAACAGAAAATTGGATTAAAGATTTACTGAGCATGGCCCGCCAATCAGAATAAGACCCAGTATCCCCTCAGTCAATCTATCCCATCAGGAAGCTCCCATAATCCTCTTACCTGGTCTCATTATAGGCAGATGCTTTACCCTTTGAGCCACCAGGGAAGTCCCCCATCAGAGGGCAGACAGACTGAAAACCACAATCACAAAAAACTAACCAATCTAATTACATGGACCACAACCTTGTCTAATTCAATAAAACTATGAGCCATGCTGTGTAGGGCCACAAAAGATGGATGGGTCATGGTGGAGAATTCTGTGTGGTCTACTGGATAAGGGAATGGCAAACCACTTCAGTTTTCCTGCCTTGAGAACCACATGAACAGTATGAAAAGGCAAAAATATGGGACACTGAAAGATGAACTCCCCAGGTCGGTACATGCCCAATATGCTACTGGAGATCAGTGGAGAAATAACTCCATAAAGAATGAACAGATGGAGCCAAAGAAAAACAACACCCAGTTGTGGATGTGACTGGTGATAGAAGCAAGGTCAGATGCTGTAAAGAGCAATATTGCATAGGAACCTGGAATGTTAGGTCCATGAATCAAGGCAAATTTGAAGTGGTCAAACAGGAGATAGAAAGAGTGAACATTGACATTCTAGGAAGCAGTGTACTAAGATGGACTGGAATGGGTGAATTTAACTCAGATGACCATCATATTTACTACTGTGGGCAAGCATCCCTTAGAAGAAATGGAGTAGCCATCATAGTCATCAAAAGAGTCTGAAATGCAGTACTTGGATGCAATCTCAAAAACAACAGGATGATCTCTGTTCATTTCCAAGGCAAATCATTCAATATCATGATAATCCAAGTCTATGCCCCAACCAGTAATGCTGAAGAAGTTGAAGTTGAATGGTTCTGTGAAGACCTACAAGGCCTTGCAGAATTAACACTCAAAAAAGATGTCCTTTTCATTATAAGGGACTGGAATGCAAAAGTAGGAAGTCAAGAAACACCTGGAGTAACAGGTATATTTGGCCTTGGCGTATACGAAGCAGGGCAAAGGCTCATAGCGTTTTGCCAAGAGAACGCACTAGTCATAGCAAACACCCTCTTCTAACAACACAAGAGAACACTCTACACATGGACGTCTCCTGATGATCAACACTGAAATCAGATTGATTATATTCTTTGCAGTTAAAGATGGAGAAGCTCTATACAGTCAGCAAAAACAAGACTGGGAGCTGACTGTGGCTCAGATCAGATTAATTGCCAAATTAAGACTTAAATTGAAGAAAGTAGGGAAAACCACTAGATCATTCATATATAAACTAAATCACATCCCTAAAGATTATACAGTGGAAGTGAGAAATAGATTTACGGGACTAGATCTGATAGACAGAGTGCCTGATGAAGTATGGACAGAGGTTTGCAACATTATACAGGAGACAGAGATTAAGACCATCCCCCCAAAAAATAAATGCAAAAAAGCAAAATGGCTGTCTGAGGCGGCCTTAAAAATAGCTGTGAAAAGAAGAGAAGCAAAAAGCAAAGGGGGAAAGGAAAGATATACCCATTTGAATGCAGAGTTCCAAAGAATAGCAAGAACAGATAAGAAAGCCTTCCTCCGTGATCAATGCAAAGAAATAGAGGAAAACAACAGAATGGGAAAGACTAGAGATCTCTTCAAAAAAGTTAGAGATACCAAGGGAACATTTCATGCAAAGATGGGCTCAATAAAGCACAGAAATGGTATGGACCTAACAGAAGCAGAAGATATTAAGAAGAGATGGCAAGAATACACAGAAGAACTGTACAAAAAGGATCTTCATGACCAAGATAATCACAATGGTGTGAGCACTCACCTAGAGCCAGACATCCTGGAATGTGAAGTCAAGTGGGCCTAAGAAAGCATCACTACAAACAAAGCTAGTGGAGGTGATGGAATTCCAGTTGAGCTATTTCAAATCCTAAAAGATGATGCTGTGAAAGTGTTGCACTCAATATGCCAGCAAATGTGGGAAACTCAGCAGTGGCCACAGGACTGGAAAGGGTCAGTTTTCATCCCAATCCCAAAGAAAGGCAATGCCAAAGAATGCTCAAACTACCCCAAAATCGTGCTCATTTCACACGCTAATAAAGTAATGCTCAAAATTCTCCTAGCCAGGCTTCAGCAATACTTGAACTGTGAACTTCCAGATGTTCAAGCTGGTTTTGGAAAAGGCAGTGGAACCAGAGATCAAATTGTCAACAACTGCTGGATCATTAAAAAAGCAAGAGAGTTCCAGAAAAGCATCTCTTTCTGCTTTATTGACTATGCCAAAGCCATTGACTGTGGGGATCACAATAAACTGGAAAATTCTGAAAGATATGGGAATACCAGACCACCTGACCTGCCTCTTGAGAAATCTGTTTGCAGGTCAGGGAACAACAGTTAGAATTGGACTTGGAACAACAGACTGTTTCCAAATAGGAAAAGGAGAATGTCGAGGCCGTATCTAGTCACCCTGCTTATTTAACTTATATGCAGAGTACATCATGGGAAACGCTGGGCTGGATGAAGCACAAGCTGGAATTAAGATTGTCAGGAGAAATATCAGTAACGTCAGATATGCAGATGACACCACCCTTATGGCAGAAAGTGGAGAAGAAGTAGAGAGCCTCTTGTTGAAAGTGAAAGAGGAGAATTAAGAGGTTGGCTTAAAGCTCAATATTTCAAAAACTAAGATCATGGCATCTGGTCCCATCGCTTCATGGGAAATAGATGGGGAAACAGTGGAAACAGTGTCAGACTTTATTTTTTTGGGCTCCAAAATCACTGCAGATGGTGACTGCAGCCATGAAATAAAAAGATGCTTACTCCTTGGAAGAAAATTATGACCAACCTAGACAGCATATTAAAAAGCAGAGTCATTACTTTGCCAGCAAAGGTCCATCTAATCAAGGGTATGGTTTTTCCAGTAGTCATGTATGGATGTGAGAGTTGGACTATAAAGAAAGCTGAGTGTCGAAGATTTGTTGCTTTTGAACTGTGGAGTTGGAGAAGACTCTTGAGAGTCCCTTGGACTGGAAGGATATCCAACTTGTCTATCCTAAAGAAGATCAGTTCTGGGTGTTCATTGGTAGGACTGATGTTGAAGCTGAAAATCCAATACTTTGGCCACCTGATATGAAGAGCTGATTCATTTGAAGAGACTCTGATGCTGAGAAAAATTGAAGGCAAGAGAAGAACTGAATGACAGAGGATGAGATAGTTGGATGGCATCACCGACTGAATGGACATGAGTTTGAGTAACCTCCGGGAGTTGGTGATGGACAGGTAGGCCTGGGGTGCTACAGTCCATGGGGGTCACAGAGTGTCAGACATGACTGTGCACCTGAATTGAACTAACTGAAGATAGCAACTTGAGCTGCCTTTTGCTCACCATTTGCATGGAATATCCAGTTCCATCTTTCTACTTCTAACCTATTTGTGTCTTTGAATCACAAATGTGTCTCCTGTATGCAAAATAGATTTTAACCATTAAAAAAAATCAATTATGCCAATTTCTGCCCTTTAATTTGAGCATTTATTCTATTTACACCTAATGCAATGATTGAGAAAGTAGGGTTATGTTTGTCATTTTGCTATTCATTTTCTACATGTCTTTTTGTTGTTCTTCTTCCTTGATTCCTCTATTACCACTTGTTTTGTATTAGATATTGTGTAGCACTTTAATTTACTTGTTTTTTCTATATAAGTTTGAGCAATTTTTACTTGTTACACTGGGTATTATCAATATTACGCTAAATAATTATAGGTTAGATCAACATCAAGTTAATTTCAATAGTATGTAAAAACTTTGCTCCTGTACACAAAATTTTCCCCTTTATTTTTTATTGTCATAAATTATATTTTCATATCTTGTGTGCCCTCCTACTTTGATTTCTATGTATTGCATTATGAGTTGTGTTTTTAAATCATGTGAGGGAACAAAAAGAAACAAATAACACATTTCTGTTGTCTTTCATATTTACCTGTGTTGTTACCTTTACCAGGATTCTTTATTTCTTCATGTAAATTCTAGGTATTGTTTAATGTCTTGCTTTTCATCCTAAAGAACTCCCATAGCATTTCTTGTAGTGCAAGTTTAATAGTAACAAACTGTCCAGTTTTTGTTTTACTGGAATATCTTAATTTCTCATTCATTTGTGAAAGATAGTTTTTCTAGAAATAGAAATTTTGGTTTACAATTGCTTTTAGCAGTTTGAATGTGTCATCTCACTGCTTTCTGATATCCATGGTTTCTGATTTAAAATCAGCTGCTGATAAGAAAGCTGTGGTACATATACACAATGGAGTATTACTCAGCCATTAAAAAGAATACATTTGAATCAGTTCTAATGAGGTGGATGAAACTGGAGCCTATTATACAGAGTGAAGTAAGCCAGAAAGAAAAACACCAATACAGTATACTAACGCATATATATGGAATTTAGAAAGATGGTAACAATAACCCTGTATACAAGACAGCAAAAGAGATACTGATGTATGGAACAGTCTTTTGGACTCTGTGGGAGAGGGAGAGGGTGGGATGATCTGGGAGAATGGCATTGAAACATGTATAATGTCATATATGAAACGAGTCGCCAGTCCGGGTTCAATGCACGATACTGGATGCTTGGGGCTGGTGCACTGGGATGACCCAGAGAGATGGTACGGGGAAGGAGGAGGGAGGAGGGTTCAGGATGGAGAACATGTGTATACCTGTGGCAGATTCATGTTGAAATATGGCAAAACCAATACAATATTGTAAAGTTAAAAAATAAAATAAAATTAAAAAAAATAAAAATGTAAAAAAAAAAAATCAGCTGCTGATCTTACTGAGGCCCATTCTTACATAAGTTGTTTCCCCCTTTTGTTCCTTTAAGGTCCTCTTTTTTTCTCTAGCTTTCAACAGTTTGATCGTGATATTTTTGGGCATAGGTATTTTTCAATTTATCCTACTTGGAATTCATTGGCTTCTTGGATGTGCAGATATTTCTAATAAAAATTTTAAAGTTTTTGGCCATTTTTAATTCAAATATGCATCTATTAGTTCCTCTCTCTTTTCCTCCTGGAACTCCCATTATGCATATGCTGGTATGCTTGATAATGTCCCACAAGTTTCTGAGGCTCTGTGCATTTTTCTTTTTTTTTTTTTTTTCAGTGTTACAGCTCTATTTTATTTAGAAGATAGCAGGAGAGAGAGAGAGAGTGAGAGAGAAAGAGAGACAGAGATAGAGCACACGCACGTGGGAGGGAGAGAGTCTGTGAGAAAGCGCTTTGGCTCCTCCTTTTATATGTTTTTCTTCTACCTGGGCCTGCCCTATGCAAATCGGGCTTACCCAGGAGTGCTGTTTGTTCTGCCTGAAGTCTTCACTCTGGTCCTCGGACCTTCCTTTGACCTTCCTTGTCTTTTAGCCATCGCCATTTTGGACTCCTTTTCGCTATTCTACCTACCTAACATTCCCCCTTCAAGAGATGGGAGGCCCAATTCTTTGGGAATAGGGGTGTTGAGATCTTTCTGGCTACTTCCTGCTGAACTGGGGTGGCGAGGGGTATTGGGCCTCCCCTTCTTGCTAGTCTCAATCCTCAGAGTCCTTATAGCGGTGTCCAAGGGTGTGTGATATTTTCCATGGTTGGCTGTAGTTTTATATCTTTGTTGAACTGGCATTGCATGTTGTAGCTGGTTGACAGGTGTATTGAGTGTCCTCTTCTGTTTTCTTCCACAGCTTGACTCGTAAGTAGTGAATTCAGGAGTCATGTCCTGGTACCTTGACTGCTGGTGGCAGAGGCTTAGCCTCTATGGTCTCAAAACTGGAGACTACTGCATACCCGGCTCCTCTTTTTCCATCCAAGACAAAGCTGCTTCCATCGGTGTACCAGATTTCCTCAGGATTGGTCAGGAGATCTTCTGACAATCCCTCTCGGGGTTTTGTCCAGTGGTCCAAGGTTTCTTAACCAGAGGTCTTCTGGAATCTGAGACTGGGCTGCGTGAGCTTTCTGCTGAGTTCGTTTTTCGCTGTCCCGGTTTCCAGCACGATGGGCCTTTCCCTGCGCTGGGTTTCTTCACATTCTGCTTCTAGCCCAGGAGCTTCGCTGAGTTGGGCTCCTGCTGTGCTTGGCCTCTTCCGCGTGGAGGTTGTTTCAGCAAGGTTAAACCCGAGTCATGGCACCATAGATGTCACGCGAGTGTATGTTCCTCGGTTCTTTGTCTCGTCACAACAAAGATTTGGAGCGATGGACATTAAAGCCCTCGGCGCGTCACAGCTCTTGGGTCTTGGACAAACCGTGTTATAGCTCTTAGGCAAATCAGTGTTACAGCTCCATTTTATTTAGAAGATAGCAGGACAGAGAGAGAGTGAGAGAGAGAGAGAGAGAGAGAGAGAGAGAGAGAGAGAGAGAGAGAGAGAGAGCACGCGCGCAGGCATGCGGGAGAGAGAGAGTCCGTCTGCATTTTTCTTAATTCTCTTTTCTCTTTGTTCCTCAGACTGGATAATCTCAATTGAGTTCTCTGATTCCTTCTTCTGCCTACTCAAATTTATTGTTGGGCCCTCTAGTCAATTTTTCATTTCAGTTGTAATTTTAAATTTCAGAGTCTCTATTCTGTTACTTTTTGTTATTTATATCCATTATTGATATTTTTATTTGGTGAGACATGGTTTTCATATTTTCCTTTGGTTCTTTAAGCATGGTTTCCTTTAGCTCTTTGCTGCTGCTAAGTCGCTTCAGTCGTGTCTGACTCTGTGCAACCCCATAGATGGAAGCCCACCAGGCTCCCCCGTCCCTGGGATTCTCCAGGCAAGAACACTGGAGTGGGTTGCCATTTCCTTCTCCAATGCATGAAAGTGAAAAGTGAAAGGGAAGTCGCTCAGTTATGTCCGACTCTTAGTGACCCCATGGGCTGCAGCCTACCAGGCTCCTCCATCCATGGGACTTTCCAGGCAAGAGTACTGGAGTCAGGTGCCATTAAACAGCTGCTTTAAAATGTGTCTAGTAACTCTAATGTCTGGATGTTCTCAATGACAGTTTTTATTGGTTACTTATTTTCTTGTTTATGGGTCATACTTTCTTCTTTCTTTGCATGTCACCTAATAATTTTTTGAAAACTGGACATTTCAAATGTCTAGTATTATATTACCTGTTTAGCTTAGTGGTCAGATAATGATTGGACAGCATATTCCTTAGATGTGTGAAACCAATAAGTCTTCCAAACTTTGCCTATGGGTTGTGTGTGTGTGTGCTGGGCATGCTTTCAACACTTCACTAGGTACTTTAAAACTCTGCCTTAGCCTTCAATTCCTGCTTGTGCAGACCCTCAAGTTCAATCAGAGGTAAAAGATTATAACCGTCTTAGATCTTTCATGAGTATTTTAAAAGCCCTATGCATGGCTGTGACTTTCTAGATTCTCAAAAATGTATTGAAATTTTTCAGCCTCTGTGGATATCTCATTCCTCAGCTTTTTATTTTAAGTTCCCTGGCTAATATTTAGTTTGCTTCTACTACTATCCATTATTTCAAACAGATGTGATGTTAAGACATTTGAGATATTTCCTTCCATCATCCAAGGACAAATGTTTAGTGCTGGGAGAATTTGAATGAGCCTGAGAAAAGACAAACCTTCCAAATGATGTCTTCCAGGAAACTACTTGATAATGACTCCTATTTGGGAGTAAAGTTTTAAAGGATTTCAGCCCTCCTTTGCTTTTCTCAGTACTAAGAATGCAGACTGTTATTTTTATAAGATGGCTGTGGAGATGTAGTGAAGTGGATGGGACTAGGGTAAGTTTAAATGCCACAAATCTTGCTCTTCTTATCAAGATATAGCTATTTTTCCAGACTAAATACTCCCTCATTGTGCTACAAACCTTTAGTTAGTTTCCAGAGTACCAAAGAAGTTAATTTTGACAATTTTTGTCAGTTTTCTCATTGCTTTTATGAAGCAGCAAAATTTCAGTTCTTTATTCCAACATTTTCACTAATGCCCTCCTTTGTTATTTTTTGAGAATTCATCTTGTAATGGAAAATCATCTATTTTTTAAAAAGCAAAATTTCAGAGTTCCTTATTTTGAGTATTTTCACTGATGCCTCCCCCGCTTATATTTTGACATTTCATCTTGTAATGAAAAATCATCCATTTTAAAATAATTTTTTATTTGTTCATTTTGTTAACCCAATTGTGGCTAGAATGACTTTGTTAATGAAAATCTTCACTTTTGAAGGCAAATTTAACACACCATACTATTATTCCTTTAGACATTCTCACTGAAAAAGAAATAAAATTAAGAAAACAAATGTTAAAATCTGAATTAACATTTCCAGAATCATAAATGTACACAGTATTTTAAAGATGGTAAATTATATAGAAGCAAGCAAAAAGCAATTTCTGCCTAGAAGAGTTTAGATTCTATATAATACTGAGATTGCAATGCATAAGCTATTTAAAGTCAAAATTAAGACTGACTCATCAATTAACCAAATTCTATTTCATCTTACTTTGAAGATATTATAAGTATGGAATAAAGTGTCAGCTTGTCTTAGTTTGGACTTCCTTATTACCTTTAAAAGTTAACCTGAAATATACTAGTTTTATGATTTGAATTGAGTTTTAGGCTATTTCTAAGTCTTAAAGTCTTCCTAAAGAAAATGATTAAAACTTTTGTGAAAAATTTGCCTACAATAGGTCAATAATGAAACTACTTGAAATGCAACTGAAATTTGAGTCATTTTCAATGCAAAATATCTGTGACTTTTTCACATAATGTTTATATAATGATATGATCATTAACAGATCTGAGGTGGGATGTGGTTTCAAAGTCTTTTATAAATTTTCTCTCAGAATATGGATATGTGTGTTTTAAAAAAAGCCAGCTTGTCTTATTTGATATTTGAGCATGTCTTATATTTCCAGTTAACAGTAAAGGAAGAGATGGTGGGAAATTGATCAGATTGGTGATATGTGGGTGGGATTCTGACAGCATCCAAATATTCACATGAAAAATAAATGCAAACCCTGGAGCAAAAAATGTTTCTTGCTTGGAGGACTTGGCCACATGTCATAACTGGAACCTGTGTAGAGACAAAATATGCAAGATGCACTACATTTCAATTCTCTGTACTTTCAGCACCCTCCAAGATATTCTCTCTGTGCAAAATGGTTATACAGATTCTGTTGCCAATATTTAGATTTCAGATGAAAATAGAAACTCTGGGGACAACCCCTAAGTCCTGCATCCTTAGATTTCAGAGACGGACAGTGCCTTGAGATATTAATATTAGTTTGGGGTCTAGAATTTTTTTTTTTCTCAATCATTTATTTATTTTTTTTTCTTTTATTTTTTTTTTACAGTATATATATTTTAAGAATTTTTATTCTAGTTTGTTCTGTAAATAGGTATTTTACTTCATGGAGGAAACAGAGGGAGTGTTCTGATTATTATGATTTAAAAAAAAAAACCCAAAATGTACAGAGTCCCCTTGCATGCAAAACAGTCATCAAGTCATCATACAGGGAGTTAACATTCACAGCCGTAGTCCTCCAGACACTTCAAGTATGAAGTAGACAGCATTGCCATGGTTACACATAAAGAAGAGCTGCACAAAGCGAGCCCATTACACAGTGTTATGCATTTACTGTGGGTTGTGTAGGAGGCAATTAGAAAGCTGTGTGTTTAGAGGATGTGGAAATATGAAAACCTGCCATCATGAAATGTTGATGACTCTCTAACTCAGTATATAAGCACTGATGTGGTCTCATTCTTTAATGGTTCAAGGTATAATTAAGTTGAACTCTGACTATGCAGAGACTCAGAATAATTCATTTATTCAAGTGTTGAATATTTGTCAGGAATGATTCAGAGAAATCATTGGGCTTTAGGAAAATAGAGCTACAAAACACTTCCCAATGAAGACCTTTTTTAGACTTTCTTTACAAGCTATCAAGGAAATCAGTCCTGAACATTCATTGTAAGGACTGATGCTGAAGCTGAAACTCCAATACTTTGGCCACCTGATGCGAAGAACTGACTCATTTGAAAAGACCCTGATGCTGGGAAAGATTGAAGGCAGGATGAGAAGAGGACAGCAGAGGATGAGATGGTTGGATGACATCACCGACTCAATGGACATGAGTTTGAGTAGGCTCTGGGAGTTGGTGATGGACAGGGAAGCCTGGTGTGCTGCAGTGCATGGGGTCACAAAGAATCAAACACGATTGAGTGACTGAACTGACAAGCTATCAAGAAGCAGGATTTTGCAAGTGAAATTTGTAACTGAAGAAGAGTGAAATTTATTCATTAATACATACTAGCATGCTCTTCCTCCATACTTCCAACACTGGGCCTTGAAGAATTAATGGCATTTAGAAATTGATATATGGGTTGGAAAAGTCTTTTTGATGAGGGGAACAGCATGAATAGCAAAATAACTTGAAGGTCTCCGTTATTTGATAAAAAGATGCATTACTTTCTGTATAAATTTGAATTGAGTGATAAATGCAAATATAAAATTGCTACATTCCACCAGTAGACTTCTTTTCTAGAAATGTAGTCCAACATTTTAATCAAATAAAACATTGTATATAAAAAATTCTGAAAAATCATAAGTGCATTATTTAGTGCATTTTCTGGTTGTATCTTTCTTACCTACTCCATCAAAGGAATGAGAAGAAAACTAGTGTGTTGGCTACTATTTGGCTATGTCTTCCTGAAACTGAAATACTTTCTAAAGTTTTATTTTTCTTTCTCTTCCTTTCCTTTCCTTCCTTCTTTTATTTACTTTCCTTCTTTCTTCCTAGAAAAGATATTTAATTAGTGTTTTATTTTTGGTAGGTTCTCTCTGCTAGGGATATAACTGTAAACAAAGTAGACAAAAATTCCTGCTCTCAGTTACCTCAAATCATAATGGGGGGGGGGGAGAGAAATACTTCCTTTGATGATGATACATGCTGTGAAGATAAATTAAGTAGGGAAGAGACTAAAAAGTATGTATGTAAGGTGGGGGCAGGGGAGTTGTAATTATAAAGAGATGACCCCCACTGAAAAGGCAATATTTAGACAAAAACTTGGAGGAGTGATCCATTTAGATATCTGGAAGAAGATTGTTCTAGGCAGAGGGAACAGATAATACAAAGGCCCTGAGGCAAGTTTCTGCCAAGATGTTCAAGGAATAGCTAAACAGCCAATGTAGTATCAGCAGAAGTTACAAAAGGAGAGAGTTGAAGTCGAAGAGATGTGCGTATGTGTGTACAGATGGTGTAGGGCCTTGTAGGCTTTTACACTGAGTGAAATGGGAAGCCATTGCTCGTTTTGTTTTTGACATGAGAGTATTTGAGGATGCAATCCATAAAAAAGATTTCTGTTTTAAATGCTAAGTGCATAAACAGAAATATACCAAACAGTGACATGGGGGAAATATGGAGCTTTGATTTCAGTTCAGTGCATTAATATCTATTTGCATTCTGTTTTAATCAGGTGGTGGTGGTGGTTTGGTCTCTAAGTCGTGTTTGACTCTTGTGACCTCATGGACTTTAGCCCACCAGGCTCTTCTGTCCATGGGATTTTCCAGGCAAGAATACTGGAGTGGATAGCCATTTCCTTCTCCAGGGGATCTTCTCAACCCAGGAATTGAACCCAGGTCTCCTGCATTGCAGGCTGATTCTTTACTGACTGACCTATGAGGAAAGCCCCCACATCTATTACTTCGTAATAAATCTATCCATCTCCTAACTTTCCCAAAGATAAGATATCATCTAATGAATATTTACTCACCATTATCTATAGCCCATACAAATGTGAGGATATATAGGATGAGACCACAAGTATGATTTTCCCCAAGGGTTCCCATAAATAACTCCATCCCCTTTTACTCTCTGCTCCACTTCCAAGCTGGTGATCTAAGAGATTTATCTCTCCTTCATACAAACATGCAGGCTACACAAGAGCAGGAGCCTTGTCTATCTTGTTCAGTACGGTATCCCAGAAGCTAGAAGATTCTTTGATCAGAGGACTTTGTTTTGTTAATTTGTAAAAGAAGGAATTAGCTCCTCAAACATAATAATTGAGAATCCTTAATCCAAAGGGACTCATCTTTTAATAAATCTATAGGATATTTTCTTCAGTTCAAATAAGTGAGTCTACTAAACAGTGACTGTGTTACTGAGGATTCTCCAGGACAGAACCAATAGGACTGGCATCTATCTATCTATCCAACTATCTCATATACATTTTTATTGTATGTATCAATCATATTTATTATAGATATGTATGATTTCTTGAAAGTGGCTTATGTTATTATGGAGTATGATTCTACTGAACAGTGGTTGTATTATCAGGGTTCTCTGGAGAACCCAGATAAATCAGTATATACAATAAATCATATATATAATATATATAATAATCATATGTATATAACCAATATACATATACAAAAATATAATAATGTTTATAATATTAAAAATATATATGTATATAAAATGGAGGCTAAGAAGTCCCTAAGATCTGCAGTCAGCAAGCTAGAGATCCAGGAGAGTAAATTCTAGTTTGAGTTCATGTCTTATGGTAGAAGACTATTGTCTCAGATCAAAGACAGTCAGGCTGAGGGAATGAATTCTCCTTTACTCAATCTTTTTGTTCTATTTAGATCTTTAACTGATTGAATGAGGCCCACCTACATTAGGGAGGAAGATCTACCTTATTCAGTCTACGAATTCAAATGTTAATCTCATTCAGAAGCAGTCTCACAGACACACCCAGAATAATGCTTAATCAAATGTATAACCACAACTGGGCATTCCATGGATCAGTCAAATTGGCACACAAAATTAACCATCACAGTGTTGTACAAAGGGTGGGGAATTGATATGTCATTTATACAAGCAATAAATTGTCTGTAGAAAATGTAAAATATTAAATCAACAAAAAGCAACCTTATTTTTATTATTACCATGTACTAAAAATTCTATACGGAGAAGACAATGGCACCCCACTCCAGTACTCTTGCCTGGAGAATCCCATGGACAGAGGAGCCTGGTAGGCTGCAGTCCATGGGGTCACTAAGAGTCAGACACGACTGAGCGACTTCACTTTCACCTTTCACTTTCATGCATTGGAGAAGGAAATGGCAACCCACTCCAGTGTTCTTGCCTGGAGAATCCCAGGGATGGGAGAGCCTGGTGGGCTGCCATCTATGGGGTCGCACAGGGTCGGACACGACTGAAGCGACTTAGCAGCAGCAGCAGAAATTCTATAAATATCAGTAATAACAATCCTTCCTCCCCTAATCTTCTGTCTAAATTCTACCCAATTACTGCAATTATTGATGAGGTATTTTTATTGTAGTAAAATGTATATAAAGTAAAATTTACCATCTTAACCATTTTTAAGTGTACAGTTCAGTGGCATTAAGTACATTCTGACTTACTTCTGATTTACTTTTGTGTATATTCTATAGATATTTTCTTTGTGGTTACCATGAAGATTACATATAACTGTGTCATATAGTGGAGAGGATGTTAAAAAAATTATCCACTCTGAGTATCAAATATGTGGGGTTTGCCACTGATATTTGATTAAAATCATATTCAATAGTGAGCTGATCATTTAGAGAATATTTGCACCCAATACTCATATTCATTCCTAGAGGAATCCTCACCTTCTCAAATGTTAAAATGTAGACCTTCTTACCTTGGAGTTGTGGCAGAGGTTCTAAAACTGTCAAATTCCAAAACAAGGTGTCAGAGAGTCTATGAAGGACTTGCACAAGAGGTGGCAACAGCTGGTTTGTTCCTCTCAGGTCACCATATGTACGGGACACACAAGATTAATAAATAGTTGCATTGATAGGGAAAATTTCTTTAGAGAGGAATTCAATGAAGTACTGTCATGTTTCCTTATTTTCCCTTTCCTTAGTTGAGTGGTTTAAGAAAACCATCAGGACATCTGTGCCCTCTGAAATTTGGAGGCTGAGGGGATTGAAATAGAATTGGGCTCACAGGCTTTCCTTAGGAAAAAGCAAGAAGAGAGGCTACTAAGGAAGAGAGCTGTACTCTCATGAGTGGGTTGGGGAGGTTGGTGGTGAAGTACAGGGGGTGCAAAGATATAAGATTTCTTGAGAATCTCATGTCATCTTCCATCATATTAGACTCAATGCCTTTTTTTAATAATAAATATTTTATAATACTCCTCTTTAGTACTCTGAAATGAAATGTATAAATAATATAACCTACCTGCACACATAATTCAAAAAATAAAGAAATGTAATGCTGTAACTGTATCATGAAGAAGAAATAAAAGAAAGGAAAGCACATTTTTATATAATAAATCAATGCATGTTTCAATTTGAAAGTACTTTGGTGTGACTAAACTATATGAAGACATAATGAATCAAATGCTTGCAACTACTTATAATGAACAGGTTTGGAATGAAGTGAAATAACACTAGTCAATCAAATATAGTCAACGTTTTTTCTTTATATTTATCCATTTGAAATAATATATATGTATACACACACACACACAAATGATATGTCTGTTAGGAAAATGATTTTCGGAAATAGTGGACAATACTTTGTAAGGTTATAAAGAAGACAACGTCCAATAGTCTTTTTTTGTTTCAGGCCACACTGAACGGCATGTGGGATCTTTGTCCCCCAACCAAGGATCAAAACTGTGCCCATCTGCACTGGAAACTCAGAGACTTAACCACTGGACCATCAGAGAAGCCCCCAAATGGTGCTTTAACTTATCCAGTGTTTGCAATTTAGGAAAATTGAGTATAGTAAACCAACGCAAAAAACACTTTGTATTTACGTCTTTCCATGTACGCAAATATTCAGCAAGACATTCAAAAGCCATGGAGTATTATGAACAAGTGTTCACTTACTGGCTGAAACCCTATTCTATCTGGCAAATGTCATTAAATCTCACCCCTCCCCCATCAATGCAACAACCAAAAGTGCCCCATTGAATTTCTAATGCCCACCCCCTCAGTGAATGGTGCCTCATTTGTTGAGAACCACAGCTTCAGAATTACAGGATATTTTTATATCTGAAAGCTATCAAATAAGCCATGGGATCTGTCCAGGATTTCATTCAGGGCTGAGGAAGAAACAATTTGACAAAAGAGCAGTAGTAAGAAGAGTAAAGTTGTTTTCTGCTTCCACTGTATGGAATTTAGCAGTTCAGTGAAAATCTGTTATATTAACAATAATGCTAGTAATATTAGAATGATGGTTATCTCTAATAGGCAGCAAATATAAGAACTCAGAGGTAGAAATAAGCTTGCCATGTTTAAGGAATCATCAAATTGCTAGGATGGCTAGAGTGTAAGGGTAGAAAGCAAGGGGAAGAGTAAAAGAACTTAAGGTAAAAGAGTGATTACAATAGGTAAGGCCTTGTAGACCTTGGGAAGGGGTTTCAATTTTATTTGAGATGCAACAGAGGCAGAAATAGAGCATGAACTGATTTGTGCTTCTATATCTGAGAAATACAGGTTGTAAGGGAATAAGAATGGCTGCAGGGTAAACATTTAAAAGATGTCACTCTTCCAGGCAAGGACTGGGGCTAGATTAGAAGCAGACAAAATGAAAATACTGGAAGAGATCTAAGAGGCTGAAGTGATTGTACTTGCTGATGAATGGATATGGATGGAAGAGGGAGAGAGGCCATAATGACTTTGACCCACTGTGGGGATGATGATGCCCTGGACTGGCATGAGGGAGACATTTGAGAATAGAATTTGATAGACCATTAAAAAGACAAATTTTCCCTTTCATCAAAATGTGTCTTTTTAGGAGAAAGACAAACGTGTTAAGTAGATGGTTAAGGGCTTCCAATTAGAAAAGAGCCATCTCAGAATCATCATCCTCACTGTCACTGATTAATATTTTTAAGCATAAACTGGCCTGAATCCAGCTTCCAGCAATTTCCATCTGAGTTCAGATCTATATTTTGCTTCTCCTTTGTTCTTAAACCAGGATTTCAACAGTATTTCTTTATCCATAAAACTTTCATAAGGATAACTAATTCCACAAGATATTATGAGAATTAATTATTGAATGATTATATAACCCCCAGCAAATACTAAAACTGGTATTGCAAAAGCTGCTTTTATAATGGAAAAGTGTTTCTTGATAGCTCTAAGATTAAGAATGAAAAAAATCAATAATCATGTGCTCCTCTCATTAAGTCTGGGGAACAATTGCAGAATGCCATGTGCTAGACACAGGTGTTGGAAGGGGGATTGTGCGTGGGTGGGCATGAAGATGAGTCAGATAGGCATGGTTTCACTCCCCAAAAAGCCCCCAAATTATTGTCCATACATAGAAACCAAAACAAAAAGCAGTGTGAATTAGCATTGAATTTAGACCTTAGTCAAGGTGAGTAAGAGCTTCCCGTGTGGCTCATTGGTAAAGAATCTGCCTGCAATGCAGGAGCCATAGGAGATGCGGGTTCGATACCTGGGTCAGGAAGATCCTCTGGAGAAGGGCCCGGCAACCCACTGCAGTATTCTTGTTTGGAGAATCCCATGAAGAGAAGAGCCTGGCAGGCTACAGTCTATGGGGTCGCAAAGAGTCAGACACAACTGAAGCGACTTAGCATAGCACAGTCCAGCACAAGATGAGTAAAAGGATCAAAATATTGTGTCTGTTCAATTTGTTGTAGCTCCTTCAAATGCCATTTTTTTCTGGAAAAATACAGATATCATTGCTTGAAAGTAACTCTTCTGGGGCCCCAAGTTTCCTAAACATGTCAATGTGAAGAGCCAGGGCTCCTTTGGTGTGTTGCTAGAGCAAGCACACACATTAGCTCAGGTTCTGTGGGGTGAAGTTGAATAAGGAAAAGAAAGGTCCAAATCATTGGATGGGATCACATCTTGGTATCTACCAAAAGGAGAGGCACAGCATGAAGGCCACTGTAGTTCAGCATTGGAAAGGGGCTAAGGATGGGTAGGAGAAGCAAGTAGAAAATGGGGTTAGGGCATTGGAGATCGTGTCTCCTTTTACATTATTTTTCCTGGGGCTGGCTGATGTGAGAGATGGCAGTGGAGAGGTTAACTCTGAGGAAGTGGGGTTTTGTCATGAGATTCTCTAAGGTACAGAGAGAAGGATTTCCTCCTCCCAACCTCCTTAGCATTCCATCATTGTGCTTACACGCTAAGTCGTGTCAGTCCTGTTTGACTCTTAGCAACCCTACGGACTGTAGTCCACTAGGCTCCTTGGTCCATGAGATTCTTCAGGCAAGAATACTGGAGTGGGTTGCCATGCCCTCCTCCAGGGGATTTTCCCAACCCAGAGATTGAACCTGAGTCTCCTGTGTTTCCTGCATTAGGCAGACAGGTTCTTTACCACTGCCACCTGGGAAGCCCTATCCCATCACTGCTGCTGCTGCTGCTGCTAAGTGGCTTCAGTTGTGTCCGACCCTGTGCCACCCCATAGATGGCAGCCCACCAGGCTCCCCCGTCCCTGGGATTCTCCAGGCAAGAACACTGGAGTGGGTTGCCATTTCCTTCTCCAATGCATGAAAGTGAAAAGTGAAAGTGAAGTCGCTTAGTTGTGTCTGACTCTTCACGACCGCATGGACTGCAGCCTACCAGGCTCCTCCATCCATGGGATTTTCTAGGCAAGAGTACTGGAGTGGAGTGCCATCGCCTTCTCCTATCCCATCATTAGCCACCCCTTATATCCTGCTTCTGTCAGTGATGCAACTGGAGTAACCAAAAATAAGCAGTGGGTAAGACCCCTACTTGTGGTACACACTGATCGAAATTTTCTCTAGTGAGGCATTTGGCTTTCATATCTTAGCTAGTCACTCAGAGAATTTGAGCCCCAGGAACTCCTTTGAAAAACTGCCTTTTGTCTAATTGACAGCAACAAGGGGGAGAAAACAGAGACTGGAGAGGGAATCGCAATATAGTCTTTTGTTCTAATTTTTAAATTTTTAATTTATTTTAATTGGAGGATAATTACTTTACAATGTTGTGATGGTTTTTGCTATACATCAACATGAATCGGACATGGGTGTACATGTGCCAATCCTGAACCCAATCCTGAACCCCCCTCCCACCTCAGAAGGAGAAGGTGGGATGATTTGAGAAAATAGTACTGAAACATATACATTAACATATGTAAAACAGATGACCAGTTTGAGTTTGATGCATGAAGCAGGGCACCCAAAGCAATATATTCTTAACATCTTTTGCAAGACAGCTTGCTTGGGCTGAGAAGATAAGCACTGTCTGTTCTGAGCTGTTGTTCTTCTGAGATACAGAGTTTCGTTGAAGAGTGGCCACGTGAAAAGGGGGAGTAGATGACTTAAGTAAGTTTTCTTAAATATTTCTGAATTATTTCTTCAATTGCATGAGATATTAATAGCATGTTCAGTTCAGTTCAGTTGCTCAGTCATGTCCTACTCTTTGCGACCCCATGAATTGCAGCATGCCAAGCCTCCCTGTCCATCACCAACTCCCGAAGTTCACCCAGACTTAGGTCCATTGAGTCAGTGATGCCATCCAGCCATCTCATCCTCTGTCGTCCCCTTCTCCTCCTGCCCCCAATCCCTCCAAGCATCAGAGTCTTTTCCAATGAGTCAACTCTTCGCATTGTACTGGCCAAAGTACTGGAGCTTCAGCTTTAGCATCATTCCTTCCAAAGAAATACCAGGGCTAAACTCCTTCAGAATGGACTGGTTGGATCTCCTTGCAGTCCAAGGGACTCTAAAGAGTCTTCTTCAACACCACAGTTCAAAAGCATCAATTCTTCGGCGCTCAGCCTTTTTCACAGTCCAACTCTCACATCCATACATGACCATAGGAAAAACCATAGCCTTGACTAGACGAACCTTTGTTGGCAAAGTAATGTCTCTGCTTTTGAATATGCTATCTAGGTTGGTCATAACTTTCCTTCCAAAGAGTAAGCGTCTTTTAATTTCATGGCTGCAGTCACCATCTGCAGTGATTTTGGAGCCCCAAAAAATAAAGTCTGACACTGTTTCCACTGTTTCCCCATCTATTTCCCATGAGGTGATGGGGCCAGATGCCATGATCTTTGTTTTCTGAATGTTGAGCTTTAAGCCAACTTTTTCACTCTCCACTTTATATTGGATTTGTACAAATTGTTGGGACCATAGTACAACTGAAACAGATCATTAAAAATAAAGTGCTTTGGACTTCCCTGGTGGTTCAGTGCTGAAGAATATTTGCCTCCACTGAAGGGGGCGTGGGTTTGATACCTGGTCAGGGAAGTAAGATTCTACATGCCTTGAGGCACAGCCAAAAAAAAAAAAAAAGTGCTTGCCTCTGGTCACAGCTTATACTGGGCTTGTACATTCTTGTAGAATATTAGGCTCATAGGCCCCTTTAGTTCTGAAAACCAAATGAATCTTTTCCTATATGGGAGAATGCACAAATTTGTTTAATTAGCCCAGTGACTATCAATATTATCCAGGCATAGGGTTCAGTCAGCTGCATATGACTGGACACAGAGCATGTGTCCTGGAAAAATATGACTGTGGACTCCTATGTTCTCTCTCTGCCTTATTTCACTGTCCCTATCCTCTCCCCACGCTACAACCCCTTCCTACACAGTCTCTGGCCTTAATCTCTTCTACGTCTTCCCTCATTCTTACAGCTATTGACAAGCTCATGCCTGGACCTCCCCAGGCTCCCTTAGAACATCTCGTACAATCCTGGTTGTTCTTGCCACCTCTCCTTTCTCCGCAAAGTGCCCTATTAGAGTTCATCGCATGCTTACTGCATCTGGGCATTGAGCCAAGTGCTTTGTGTGCATTACTTCATTAACTTCAAAACAACCCTATGAATATCTCCAATTTGCAGATGGGAAAATTGAGATCTAGAGAACGTAGGTAACATGTCTTAGGAGACAGAGCTAGTAGAGGTGAATTTTTTTTAGTATGTGGAACACTAAAATGTATTTGCTTTATTTATACATTCAGGTCAGGACTGCCTGATTCCCAAATGTGAACTCATAACCATCACAATATAAGTTCTCTAGTTCACCTCACACACTGACTACAGAATTATCTTTGTAAAGCACAGTATCAAGTTATTCACCTCCTTAAAACCTTCAGTCAGCCACTCTAGTACTATGCCTTCAAACCAAATTAACCATTTGCCTCAGATAATCAGATTCTGTTTACATGAAATGGAAGGTATTTCACAGCTTTGCTTGGCTTTAGCTTCCTATTGCATTTTAGTTCTGCCTAAGTCCCAATCTGTGGGGTGTTTCTCTTCTGCTTTTGGTCTTTGTCCTGTCTGCTTATACTATGATTAAGCTCAATTTTCTCAGATTTGACCCTTAACCTCCTTTAAGTTGGGGCTTCCCAGGTGGCACAGTGGTAAAGAATCTACCTGTCAACGCAGGAGATGCAGGAGATGTGGGTTCAATCCCTGGGTCAGGAAGATCCCCTGGAGGAGAAAAGGGCAACTCACTCCAGTATTCTTGCCTGGAAAATTCCATGGACAGAGGAGCCTGGTGGGCTACGGTCCATGGGCTTGCAAAGTCAGACATGACTGAATGACTGAGCATGCCCGCACACTCCTTTAAGCAGTCCTGATTTGCCCTTTACTGTTCTTGGTTTCTTAAGCAAATGACCCCTCATCAACTAATTTCTAACAATTTTGATAATACAAGGTCCAACACACACACAACCAGGTACAAAAGAAAATAGGATACCTGATTAAAAACCAAGAGAAACAATAGACAGTGTTATCAAAATTGTTAGAAATTAGTTAACATTTGATTCCATTAACTGGATTGTTGTCATAAGCAATCAGGGATTATGCCAATGCAAGTTTATAGATTGAGAAAATGGTTTAAAGCTTATCTAGAGTCACAACAATGGACACTTTTTTCATGTTCACTCTTCTATTAGAGTACATACTTTCAGAGTCCCACCTGTAAGTGAAAATCACTAGTCCCTGCCCTCCCCTATCCCACCTTTGACAGTTCCAGGGCTCCAATCCCTGTCTACCCAGCCTTGTGAAGCTATTAAAAATGCTACTCAACATCTCAACTATTTAGTATCCTCCTCTGAAATGGGAAAACACACCTAGAGAAAACAGGGCCCAAGTGATGGTCTTTAATTTCTGGGGCTCATGCCCTAACCACATCCTGGTTCTATAATTTTTCACTCTCTTTTTAGTTTTCTGATGTTTTTATAAAGATGGCTTATATAATTTGTCCAGCTTTTATACAGTTTTCATCAATAGAAGAGTTGGTTTGACTTCCCCAGTCTATGATTACGTGAACTGGCAATGACATTATATCATTTCATAACCTGCTATCTTTCATTCATAAAGAGTTTGACATGTGTGTCTCTCCCTCTAAAAACTTGATGATGCAAACTAGTTACCACTGACAACTCTATCATTTGAAAATTAAGCCCATATTGAAACAATATATATAAACAGATTTGCTTTATACTGTTAACGGTACACAATGATTTCCACTAACCTCCACTTGCTCTTAGTACTGGCCTCCTTTTCTCTAGTTATATTAAGCCTTATCTTAATGAAGTACTATTTTGAAACCAAAGTGTTGGTTACTGGTAACCACCTGCCCACAATATTTAAACTCCATGGTCTAGTTTGCAAAATATAAACACAATATGGCAAATTGAGAAGATTTTGCCACCACTGGTCTCAAAAGGACTATAAGTCATTCTGCTTCAAGGGACTCTTATGCCATCAAGATATTGGTTGAGTGTAGAAAATGTACAACAACCAATCTCCATTAAAAGTATATTCAGATCTGAGTTATAGTTGAAAGTCTGGGATGGAAAATAAAGTCATCAGTGGAAATAGCTTAAAGGTTACTAAATTTGGAGATCAATGTATGAAATAACTTTGCTTGAAGATAGACATTAGTTTTTTTCAATATAAATAATGTATAAATACTTAAAGCACATTTGGTTTAAAATCTTAAAATATTTGTGAAAATATGTTTAGATTATTTTATTTGACTATCATTCGATTTCCTTGTAAGTAGTTATGATTACTATTACATGAAATTACATGAGAGAATTTTTTAAGGAAAAATTATCCTACCTCTCAAATTAGTCTTTCTCTCTTTCTTCTTAGAATCTAACTCAAAACATAAGACTGCTATACTGAAGTATTTTCCTACTTTCTAAACACACACACACACACACACACACACAATAACTTTGTCATGATGGGAGCTTTTACAATATGCTCCATCACATTAAATCTTTCTTACTGATGCCTCTTTTAGTCTTTTGCACCAGCCCATCAAAAATCAATTATGGATCTCCCCAACAGCTCCTACATTTAAGCTCCTGAGAGCTACTGAAGAAAATCTTATAACATACAAATATTTGCCATGGGAAATGCAAGACCTCCAATCTTAACTGGATCATTAACTAGCTGGTCCCTAGTTCACTCAGTTTTTCATTTCCAGACCTGCTATTTTAAACTTTTGCCATTCCTTTAAATCCCTCAATCCACAATCTTCACTTCCACCAGAAACCTTTATCTTGTACTTCACAGAAAAACTTCAGCCATCGTCTGAGTATTATAGCAATCTTCTACAAAAAATTTCTTTGTTGATGTTTTTCAGCTATTGTGGAAAATTTAAAACACATCCACAACAAGACAGAATATAAAGTGAACCCTTGTGTACATATCATTTAATTTCAATAATTACCAACTCATGGTCAATATTGTTTCATTGACTATACCTTTTAAAAACTGCATTTCTAATCATTCTTTTTTTAAAAAAAATTCATCCCAACCATTTATTTGTTCTATCAGTAAGTATCGTAGTCTTAGAATGTTCTGGCCATTATGGTACACAATAAGCCTTTGCAGAATCAAAGGTGAGCTTTTGTCACAGTAGTTAATATACACATAAGAGGAACACTCATAGATATAAGTGGTTCAACATTGTAAGGAAAATTTTTATATGTGCTTTCTATTAAAATATGAGTCTTTGACCTTCTCAAAGGAAGCTGTTAGCTCATTACTAGTGTTGTCAATGGCTATTTATACATGGGAATTTATTTTTTAATTAATTTTTATTGGAATATAGTTGGTTTACAATGTTGAAAATAATACAACATGGTAAAGCATCTAATCATTCCTTACTTTCCTCATGTCAACCTGAAAGAAGTTTCTTTTTTTATCTGAGGTTATCCTCTGAATCAAGATCTGAATTTCATCCCTTCCAGCCTCTTTAAACCCTCCCTTGCTCTATTATCCCTTAAGCACTCCCTTTTATATTGACTGATTTCTGTCAGTGTTTAAACAATTAATTTATTTTATATTAAGAAACACACACACATCCTCTTAACACTATATATCCCTCTAACTACTAGCCTACCTTTCACCTTCCATTTTCTGCCAAAAATCTGGAAAGAGTATTTTGTACTCACTGTTTTTATTGCCTTATTCCCTCCCACACCTCAATTCAAGCAAAAGGATTTCTAGTCACAACACAGCTGAAACTGCTCTCATTGAGTTTACTGATTCTTTTTTTGATAAGTCTCAACTCTTCTTCCATGTGCCTTGTGAAGAATTTGATGTTGTTGATCCTTTTCTGTGATAAGAAAAGCTTCTGCAAACTCTTGCTTTCCTTTGATCCCATGAAAATACTTTCTTCCATATTTACTTCTTCATCTCTGGCCTCTCCTTACTTGGTCTCCTTCTTTGACTCTTCTTTTGTCTCTTTTCATGTGGGTGTTCCCTGGGATCTGTCTTTGGCTCTCTGCTCTTCTCATTTACACTATCTTGGAGCGATCTAGCCCACTGCTTATGTCATCACCATCTGTACAATTTTTCTCAAACATTTGGAGTCTAATGGGATAGTGACACATACAAGGATGAACAACTTTTTTAATTAAAAGATTCATTTCTATTTGTAAAAGTGAAGAATAAATTCATATTACTAAAGAAATAATGGTCATAGGTACACAACAGAGAAAATAATGATGTTATTTGTAATATTTCTTTATGGTTTCTCTATCTGCCTTGATGTGGAATCACTTGACTTTTAGGTCAAGTATCATATATATCTGCTTCTTTTTTCCTCCTTGTTATTTATACTAATTTAAGGCCCTAATTCACAATTTTGAGTTGTAGGAATGGTATCAAATACTTTGTACATTTACCAGATAAATTTTGGATATTGGATTAAGCATAGAACCAGAAAATATGAAGATAATTTTAACTAAAAATTAATGCTTTTCGGATGATAAGCTGAATAGCATCAGCTCAATTCAGTCTCTCAGTCATGTCCAACTCTGTCCGACTCCATGGACTGCAGCATACCAGGCTTCCTTGTCCTTCACCAACTCCTGGAACTTGCTCAAACTCATGTCCATTGAGCCGGTGATGCCATCCTACCATTTAATCCTCTGTCATCCCCTTCTCCTCCTGCCTTCAATCTTTTCCAGCATCACAGTCTTTTCAAAATATTAGAGCTTTAGCTTTAGCATCAGTCCTTCCAAGGAATATTCAGGACTGCTTTCCTTTAGGATTGACTTATTTGATCTCCTTTTAGTTCAAAGGACTCTCAAGAGTCTTCTCCAACACCACAGTTCAAAAGCATAGATTCTTTGGCACTCGACTTTCTTTATGGTCCAACTCTCACATCCATACATGACTACTGGAGAAACCATAGCTTTGACTATTTGGACCTTTGTCAGTAAAGTAATGTCTCTGTTTTTTATTAAGCTGAATAGCATATCACAGACAAAAACTAGAGGGAGGAGTGCTATAACTTGGAAAATGGCAGCAAATTGATTATCTATTCTTCGGTTGTATTTTAATTTGAAAATATTTTTTCATATTCTGATGTACTAGAAGATGATTTTAAAATACACTCTATGATATATCAACAACCTGTCATGTTAGAAAAGTGTCAACTTTTGATGATTGAGAATTGTGTATCACCATTTAGTCTTCTTTAGACATCCTAATGTCTTATTCTCAATGGAAAAACATGAGCTTGGTCCTGAAATGATGGGATGAAATTACTGAGTATATTTCTAAGTAATTCAACTTGAGCAATCTACTTATAATCAGAGAAATAGTCTTCACTTACATTATTCACAATGATGAGATATTGCTATCCTAACTCTCATTTCAAATTCTCAAGTGGCCAACTATCCCATTGGCTTACTTCAGTTTGGAATAGCAGGTTTGAAAAGATACATGTTCAATAACTTCAGTCAGGTTGTCTTCACAGTCTTCACTGGAAGGGAAATATTGTTATCTCTGATTTATAGATAATAAAACTCAGGCTTAAAAAGGTTTAGTGACCTTGCCTAAGAAGACATTTGGACAGGCTGACTGAAAGTCAGTAGTAGTTTTTAAGAAAAATTCTGCTTGAACTGCCTTCAATTAAATTTTCTAAAAAACTAGCCTCAGCAAAACAGACAAATTTTCTTTTTCATGTTCTCAGTCTTCCCCTTCTCTGTCCCTGTTGCAATTTTAAAGCATTACCCAATGTTTTCTTACAGTCCTACAACTGAAAAGTCAAATCTGTATCCCTTCCCCATGAATCTGAGCTTTGTGACTGTTTTACCAATTGAATATTAGAGAAGTGATGTTGTGCTAATTTATAAGCCCAGGCCTTAAGAAACTGTCAGCTTCAACTTCTTGTCCCTTGGAATGATCCCTCTTATAACCCAAGCCCCACGCTGTGAGGAAGTCTAAGCCACTGCATGGAAGAGTCCAACATAGAGAGAAACCAATAGCCAGTATGAACTTGCCAGCTATATGAATGAGCCATCTTTGAAGCAGATGCTCAACCCAGCTGAGCTCAGCCCTAGTAAAGACACCATAGTTGGCACCATATGGAGCAAAGACAAATTGCCCCCAGTGAGCTCTGCCCAAATTTTAGATGCATTAAAAAAAAAAATGATTGTTGTTCTTGTAAGTCATTGTGTCTCAAAGTAGTTTGGTGTGAACCAATCAGTTTACTTCAGTCATTCATTCGTGTCCGACTCTTTGTGACTCCATGGACTGCAGCATACCAGGCCTCCCTGTCCATCACCAACTCATGGAGTCCACTCAAAATCATGTCCATTGAGTCAGTGATGCCATCCAACCATCTCATCCTCTGTTGTTCCCTTCTCCTCCCGTCTTTAATCATTCCCAGCATCAGGGTCTTTTCAAATGAGTCACTTCTTTGCATCAGGTGGCCAAAGTATTGAAGTTTCAGCTTTAGCATCAGTCCTTCCAATGAATATTCAGGACTGATTTCCTCTAGGATGGACTGGTTGGATCTCCTTGTTGTCCAGGGGGCTCTCAAGAGTCTTCTCCAACATCACAGTTCAAAAACATCAATTCTTTGGTGCTCAGCTTTCTTTATAGTCCAACTCTCACATCCATACATGACCACTGGAAAAGACAAAGCTTTGACTAGACAGACCTTTGTTGGTAAAGTAATGTCTCTGTTTTTAATATGCTGTCTAGGTTGGTCATAACTTTCTTCCAAGGAGCAAGTGTTTTTTAATTTCATGGCTGCAGTCAAATCTGCAATGATTTTGGAGCCCCCCCAAAATAAAGTTTCTCACTGTTTCCATTTTTTCCCCATATATTTGCCTGAAGTGATGGGACCAGATGCCATGACCTTAGTTTTCTGAATGTTGAGCTTTAAGCCAACTTTTTCACTGTCCTCTTTCACTTTCATCAAGAGGTTCTTTAGTTCTTCTTCACTTTCTGCAATAAGTGTGGTGTCATCTGCATATCTGAGGTTATTGATATTTCTCCCAGCAATCTTGATTCCAGCTCATGTTTCATCCAGTCCAGCGTTTCTCATGATGTACTCTGCATATAAGTTAAATAAGCAGGGTGACAATATACAGCCTTGATATATTCCTTTCCCAATTTGGAACCAGTCTATTGTCCCATGTCCAGTTCTAACTGTTGCTTCTTGACCTGCATACAGATTCCCCAGGAGGTATGTCAGGTGGTCTGGTATTCCCATCTCTTTAAGAATTTTCCATTTTGTTGTGGTCCACATAGTCAAAGGCTTTGACGTAGTCAATAAAGCAGAAGTGGATGTTTTTCTGGAACTCTCTCATTTTTTTGATGATCCAACAGATGTTAAATCCAGCTTAAACATCTGGAAGTTCACAGTTCATGTATTGTTGAAGCCTGGCTTGGAGAATTTTGAGCATTACTTTACTAGCGTGGGAGATGAGTGCAACTGTGTGGTAGTTTGAGCATTCTTTGGCATTGCCTTTTTTTGGGATTGGAATGAAAACTGACCTTTTTCAGTCCTGTGGCCACTGCTGTTTTCCAAATTTGCTGGCATGTTGAATGCAACACTTTCACAGCATCATCTTTTAAGATTTCAAATAGCTCAACTGGAATTCTGGCAGAAGTGTGGCGGCTGTGATGGTGCAGAAGCACGATTGAGAGGAGCTAACCCACGTCCAAGGTAAGGAGCAGCAGCTGCGCTTTGTTGGAGCAGCCATGATGAGAACTACCATGTCCAAGGTAAGAGAAAGCCAAGTAAGATGGTAGGCACTGAGAGAGGGCATCAGAGGGAAGACAGACTGAAACCACAGTCACAGACAACTAGCCAATCTGATCACATGGACCAAGCCTTGTCTAACTCAATGAAACTAAGCCTTGCCGTGTGGGGCCACCCAAGACAGACGGGTCATGGTGGAGAGGTCTGACAGAGTGTGGTCCACTGGAGAAGGAAATGGCAAACCACTTCAGTATTATAGCCTTGAGAATCCCATGAACAGTATGAAAAGGCAAAAAGATAGGACACTGAAAGATGAACTCCCCAGGTCGGTCGGTGCCCATTATGCTACTGGAGGTAAGTGGAGAAATAACTCCAGAGAGAATGAAGGGATGGAGCCAAAGCAAAAACAACACCCAGTTGGGGATGGGACTGGTGATAGAAGCAATATTGCATAGGAACTTGGAATGTTCAGTTCAGTTCAGTTCAGTCATTCAGTCCTGTTCAAACTTTGCGATCCCATGAACTGCAGTGTGCCAGGCCTCCCTGTCCATCACCAACTTCCGGAGTCCACCTAAACCCATGTCCATTGAGTCGGTGATGTCATCCAACCATCTCATCCTCTGTCATCCCCTTCTCCTCCTGCCCCTAATCTTTCACAGCATCAGGGTCTTTTCAAATGAGTCAGCTCTTTGCATCAGGTGGCCAAAGTATTGCAGTATCAGCTTCAGCATCAGTCCTACCAGTGAACACCCAGGACTGATCTCCTTTAGGATAGGCTCATTGGATCTCCTTGCATTCCAAGGGACTCTTAAGAGTCTTCTCCAACACCACAGTTCAAAAACATCAATTCGGACTCTTTTGTTGACTATGATGGCTAATCTGAATATTAGGTCCATGAATCAAGGCAAACTGGAAGTGGTCAAACAGGCGATGACAAGAGTGAACATAGACATTCTAGGAATCAGCGAACTAAGGTGGACTGGAATGGGTGAATTTAACTCAGATGACCATTATATCTACTACTGTGAGCAGGAATCCCTTAGAAGAAATGGAGTAGCCATCACAGTCAACAAAAGAGTCCGAAATGCAGTACTTGGATGCAGTCTCAAAAATGACAGAAAGATCTCTGTTCATTTCCAAGGCAAATCATTCAATATCATGGTAATTCAAGTCTATGCCCTGACCAGTAATGCTGAAAAAGCTGAAGTTAAATGGTTCTATGAAGTCCTACAAGACCTTTTAGAACTAACACCCAAAAAAGATGTTCTTTTCATTTATAGGGGACTGGAATGCAAAGGTAGGAAGTCAAGAAACACCTGGAATAACAGGCAAATTTGGCCTTGGAGTATAGAATGAAGCAGGGCAAAGGCTAATAGTGTTTTGCCAAGAGAATGCAGTGGTCATAGCAAACACCCTCTTCCAACAACACAAGAGAAGACTCTACACATGGACATCATCAGATGGCCAACACCAGGATCAGATTGATTTTATTCTTTGCAGCCAAAGATGGAGAAGCTCTATACAGTTAGCAAAAACAAGACTGGGAGCTGACTGTGGCTCAGATCATGAACTCCTTATTGCCAAATTCAGACTTAAATTGAAGAAAGTAGGGAAGACCACTAGACCATTCAGGTATGACCTAAATCAAATCCCTTATATTATAGAGTGGAAGTGAGAAATAGATTTAAGGGACTAGATCTGATAGACAGAGTGCCTGATGAACTATGGATGGAGGTTTGTGACATTGTACAAGAGGCAGGAATAAAGACCATCCCCAAGAAAAGGAAAGACAAAAAAGCAAAATTGCTGTCTGAGGAGGCCATACAAATAGCTGTGAAAAGAATGGAAACGAAAAGTAAAGGAGAAAAGGAAAGATATACCCATTTGAATGCAGAGTTTCAAAGAATAGCAAGGAGAGATAAGAAAGCCTTCCTCAGCGATCAAAGCAAAGAAAGAGAGGAAAATATAGAATGGGAAAGACTAGAGATCTCTCCAAGAAAATTAGAGATACCAAGGGAAAATTTTATGCAGAGATGGGCTCAATAAAGGACAGAAATGGTAGGGACCTAACAGAAGCAGAAGATATTAAGAAGAGGTGGCAAGAATACACAGAAGAAATGTACAAAAAAGATCTTCATGACCCAGATAATCACGATGGTGTGATCACTCACCTAGAGCCAGACATCCTAGAATGTGAAGTCAAGTGGACCTTAGAAAGCATCACTACGAGCAAAGCTAGTGGAGGTGATGGAATTCCAGTGGAGCTATTTCAAATCCCGAAAGATGATGCTGTGGAAGTGCTGCACTCAATATGCCAGCAAATTTGGAAAACTCAGCAGTGGCCACAGGACTGGAAAAGGTCAGTTTTCATTCCAATCCCAAAGAAAGGCAATGCCAAAGAATGCTCAAACTACCACACAATTGCACTTATCTCACAGGCTAGTAAAGTAATGCTCAAAATTCTCCAAACCAGGCTTCAGGAATAAGTGAACCGTAAACTTCCAGATGTCCAAGCTGGTGTTAGAAAAGGCAGAGGAACCGGAGACCAAATTGCCAACAGCCGCTGGATCATTGAAAAAGCAAGAGAGTTCCAGAAAAACATCTATTTCTGCTTTACTGACTATGCCAAAGCCTTTGACTGTGTGGATCACAATAAACTGTGGAAAATTCTGAAAGAGATGGGAATACCAGACCACCTGACCTGCCTCTTGAGAAAGCTGTATGCGGTCAGGAAGCAACAGCAACAGTGAGAACTGGACATGGAACAACAGACTGCTTCCAAATAGCAAAAGGAGTGTGTCAAGGCTGCATACTGTCACCCTGCTTATTTACTTGCTTATTTACCTTATATGCATCATGAGAAATGCTGGGCTGGAAGAAGCACAAGCTGTAATCAAGATTGCCGGGAGAAATATCAATATGCAGATAACACCACCCTTATGGCAGAAAGTGAAGAAGAACTAAAGAACCTCTTGATGAAAGTGAAAGAGGACAGTGAAAAAGTTGACTTAAAGCTCAACATTTCAAAAACTAAGATCATGGCATCTGGTCCCATTCACTTCATGGCAAGTAGATGGGGAAACAGTGGAAACAGTGGCTGACTGTTTTTCTGGGCTCCAAAATCACTGCAGATGGTGATTGCAGCCATGAAATTAAAAGACGCTTACTCCCTGGAAAGAAAGTCAAGACCAACCTAGACAGCATATTAAAAAGCAGAGACATTACTTTGTCCACAAATTTCCGTCTGGTCAAGGGTATGGTTTTTCCAGTGGTCATGTATGGATGTGAGAGTTGGGCTATAAAGAAAGCTGAGTGCTGAAGAATTGATGCTTTTGAACTGTGGTGTTGGAGAAGACTTTTGGGAGTCCCTTGGACTGCAAGGAGATCCAACCAGTCCATCCTAAAGGAGATCAGTCCTGGGTGTTCATCGGAGGGACTGATGTTGAAGCTGAAACTCCAATACTTTGGCCACCTGATGCGAAGAGCTGACTCATTTGAAAAGACCATGATGGTGGGAAAGATTGAGGGCAGGAGGAAAAGGGGATGACAGAGGATGAGATAGTTGGATGGCATCACTGACTCAATGGACATGTGTTTGGGTGGACTCCGGGAGTGATGACAGGTGATGGACAGGGAGGCCTGGGGTGCTCCAGTTCATGGGGTTGCAAAGAGTTGGACATGACTGAGTGACTAAACTAAACTGAACTGGAATTCCATCACCTCCACTAGGTTTTTTCGTAGTGATGCCTCCTAAGGCCCACTTGACTTCACATTCCAGGATGTCTGACTCTAGGTCAGTGATCACACCATCGTGATCATCTGGGTCATGAAGATGTTTTTTGTACAGTTCTTCTATACAATAGAAGCAATAGATAACCAGCATAGCCCCCTTCTTTTAACACTCCTCTCCCTCTCCTTCCTTCCCTGTTAATTTCACTTGCTTTCCCCCAAATCTGTCACACAATCAACACATATTTTTTCTCCTTGGGGAAGGATAAGTTGAACAATGCCATTCTTTTTATAAGATGATGAATAACATGGATTCTTATTTGGCTCCTTTCTGTATGGACTAAGTATTAGCTCAGTAAATTTTTTTTAGTTATTTTGGGCAGCTATAACAGAATAATACCATAGAGTGGGTGGCTTATAAATAATAGGAATTTATTTTCATGGTTCTGGAGCCTTGGAAGTCCAAGATCAGGGTACTAGGAGATTTGGTGTCTCATGAGAGCTTATTTTCTTGTTCATGACTGTCTTGTTGTGTCTTCACATGTCAGAAAGAACAAAAGAGCTCTGTGGGGTTTCTCTCGTAAGGGCACAAATCCCATTCATGACAGCTCCAATCTCATCCTACCAAAGGCCTTACCTCCAAATACAATCACTTTGGAGGTTAGGATTGAACATATGGACTATGGGAGGACACAGTCTATAGCAATTTTATTTAACTGGATTTGTTGATAGCAATCATTTTAACCAGTTTTTCATTATTTTTATTAACAGGTGTTTCAACTACTCCTCAGACCTACTGAATCACATGTTCCATAATGGGGCTGGGGAAGCTACATTTCTGCTTCCCAGGTAATTTCTACATTTAGCAGTTTGAAGACTTTGCCATAGTGAACATTTAAAACCTCTTTGGAATAAGAATTATTGCTAGATTTTTAAAAAAAAATTGTATTTCTTTACTTTTGGCTGCACTGGGTCTTGGTTGCTGTGCGGGCTTTCTGTAGTTTTGGAGAGAGGGACTACTTTTTATTTGCAGTGCAAGGGCTCCTCATTGCAGTGGCCTCTCCTGTTGCAGAGCATGGGCTCTAGGGCACATGGGCTTCAGTAGTTGTGGCTCCTGGGCTCCAGAGCACAGGCTCAACAGTTGTGTAGCAGGGACTTAGTTGCTCCAAGGCACGTGGGATCTTCCGGGATCAGGGATCGAACCCATATCTCCTGCATTGGCAGGCAGATTCTCTACCACTGGCAGATTCACTACCAGGGAAGCCCTATTGCAAGATTTAAATTAAAAGAGACTGTAACTGAAACAAATTCATAGACTTATGAGAATGAACTTATGGTTGCTGGGGAGATGGATGGCAGAAAGGATAGATAGGGAGTTTGGGATGGACATGTACACACTGCTATATTTAAAACTGATAGCCAACAAGGATCTACTTCATAGCACAGGGATCTCTGCTCAGGGATCTCTCTCCCGGCAACCTGCGTAGGAGGGGAGTTTGTGGGAGAATGGATACATATATATGCATGGCTGAGTCCCTTTGCAAGTCACCTGATTTTATCACAACATTGTTAATCAGCTATATCCCAATACAAAATAAAAAGGTTTTTAAAAGGAGACTGTAACTGCTATAAAGCATTTAGCATGGAGCCCAGCATATCATGAGAGCTGAACAAATGTCAGTGACTACCATCATCACCAACATCATCATTGCTCTTTTTAAATGTTATCATTAATTTCAGAAGATATCGTACTTATGCGTCTTTGGGAACAAACAAGGGTTGTCAGTGTGCTAGTTTGCCTGTTAAAGATAACAAGCAGTTGTTGCCTATTGCTCAGAATGTTCTGTGTCCCAGGTATCAGAGGTAGGTTCGCAGTTATCTCCAGGAGACCAGAGTCTGTTTAGCAAAACATTCTTCAGAGTGTCTACCCACCTGGCTCGGGTACACATAGATACATACAAGAGACAGGACATAAAGGTTCATCAGATATGAAGCACATAAAGGTTCTGGCAATGGTTTACTAACAATGACTTACTGTTATTGAAATTGGGTCTTGAGAAAACTCTCTGATAATTTTCATATCTTTGGAAGAAGGTGCCCACGAGGAAATTCTAGTAAATACTTAATCAGATTTTCCTGATTTCCTCTGGGAATATGTGGGACCTGATATCCCATTTCAAAATAGAAGCAGATATGCTAACTTATGGGCTGAAAGTCTGAGAAGAGAATTAGACAGGCTGATTATAAATCAGCAGCTGTTTTTAAGAAAATTCAACACTCTCTACAATTTATTTACCTTTGGATGTGGTTTTTAAGGGCATCTGTTTGGTGGAAAACATTCAGATTAGATTATTAAATCTCAGCTTAGAGAACGGGATACTTTGACATTCAGGTTTATTAATTAACTTGCGTCAACAACATCACATTTTCTTTCAATCCTTGTTGCTAAAAAATAACAACTCTACATTGTTTTGCCTTAGTAAGAACAGTGTAGTGAATAGCTTGAATCTGTGGAAATTACTTAACCTCTCTGCCTCTGTTTCCTCATCTGTTAAAAAAAGGAGTAATAATGGTACCTCAAAAGATTGTTCAAGATTAAATCAGTTAATTTGTGAAAATGCATAGAATACTTTTTGGCACATAGTAAGGCCTATAAGGGCTTCTCTGGTGGATCGGTAGTTAAAGAATCCGCCAACAGTGCAGGATATCTGGGTTTGATCCCTCGGTCCGGAAGATCCCCTGGAGAAGGAAATGGCAACCCACTCCAGTATTCTTGTTGGAGAATTCCGTGGACAGAAGAGCTTGGTGGGTTATGGTCCATGGGGTTGCAAAAGAGTCAGACACGATTGAACAACTAACACTAGCGACTAAACCACCACCACCAAACACTATGAAGGTATTCACCATTATTATCAATATTTTGAAAGAAATCACACTACTAGACAATTTTTTCTTGGTACAAAACTATAACTTAGGTGAAAGATGAAACTAGAAGAAATATAGAAATCAGGTTGAGACCAGGACACTTGACTATTCCCTAAGGGTGAGATCGGAATCTTTCCTGTTCACCTGGGAACTTTTAGAGTCTTGCATCATGTCTGGCACAGAATTGGTGCTCAATAAACTTCTGTTGAATAAATGATGGGTCTTAAAACATGAACACTTATTGATGATTAAGATTTCTTGTATTTTGTCCCTCTGCTTTCAGTTTGAGTGTGACAAGAGTGCTCTTTAGTTGATTATTTTTAGATTCTGTTTTACTGAGTATGACTATTTTTTTTTTCTTGTTCCTTGTTAGAGGAATTTGATGAAAAAAAAGGAGGAGAAAAGTAACATGAGAGGCCCCAGAAACCAATAAAGAAGGTGAAACAGCTCACTCTAAATTTTATGGTCTGAAGAATTTTGACTTATCTTTGAAGTGTATTTGAATGATAAAAAGAAAAGATCTTGACTGACCAGGGTGTAATTACAGGGACTAAACCTATAAAAGATAATAATCCTCCCCACACTCTCGATTCTGAGAGATAATAGAGGTATGTAATGGCAACAGTCAAATATTGTCCAGCTCAGTGTTTTGCTGTGTTACAGAGCCAAGGTGCCAAACTGAATGTCAAACTTGATCACAAAATTGGATGACTGGATACTGAAGGTCCATGTGACATCAGTACCTAGGCAGGCAAATATGGACATTTTCTATAAGTACATTTTTGTTAAGAGCTAATGTGTTTCAAATTCAAGATTCCATGGAAATGAAAAGCTATGAGTAATGAGTCTCTAGAGCCTTTGATGGGAGTAGGAGTTTTTCAGCCTGTTCATCTGCCATCCTGCAGATCAGGAATATATTCATTCTGCTTCATTTTCCTCGTTGCGTCACTTGGGGAGATGCTTCTGCAGTGTTTATTTAGAAAGCCCCAGGCGGGAATCAAACTGAAAAAAAAAGTCACTGCTGTTTCCCAATTTACAATGGAGCTGCCTCCTCATCGCCCACCCCTCACTCCAGCCACCACTTTATATTACCTTGATCCATGTGTACAGATAGATCGTTGTTGAATGCCTTGAGATGTGGGCAGAAGAAGTGGAGATTGTTGGTAAAAATAAAGGGCTCTACCAATGGTTTTTTCAGAGCAGATGGCCTGCAATGAGCTGTACATAGACTCGCATGTCCAAAAATTTGTTCTATAAATTGCTTTTTAAAGCTTAGATATCTAAAAGAAAATAATAAAACAAAAATTAAGACAGTACATTTCCTAGTCTCTTGATTCAAGAAACCATAAGATATGAACTATGATTTATTCTAATGTAACGGGTTATCAGCACAATAAAGAAATGTAGGCATTCATTAATTAGTGTTAAATTCATTAGTGTAGGCATTCATTTGGCAGTGTAAAAAAAAAAGTCCCCAAATTTAGTGCCTTAAAGCAAGCAGTCCTTTCACTCATGATTCTATGGGTTGGTTGAGCAGTTATTCTGGTCTGGGCAGGTTCCACTAATTTCTGCTTATAGGTTGACTAAAGGCTGGATGACCTAAGACAGTCTCATTCACATATCTTGTCTCTCTCATCATTCAGTAGGCTGGGTTCTACACGTGGTAGCCACAGAGTTCTAAGTGTGTGAGAACAGAAGCTGCAAGATTTTTAAAGACCTAGGATGATATGCTATGCTATGCTAAGTCACTTCAGTCATGTCTGACTCTGTAACCCCATAGATGGCAGCCACCAGGCTCCCCCGTCCCTGGGATTCTCCAGGCAAGAACACTGGAGTGGGTTGCCATTTCCTTCTCCAATGCATGAAAGTGAAAAGTGAAAGCGAAGTCGCTCAGTCCTGTCCGACTCTTAGCGACCCCATGGACTGCAGCCTACCAGGCTCCTCCATCCATGGGATTTTCCAGGCAAAAGTACTGGAGTGGGGTGCCATTGCCTTCTCTGAGGATGATAATTATACAATATCATTTCCATTGCATCCTGTAGTCGAAGCAAGTCACAGGATTCAAAAAGTGGGTAAATGGATTATTCCTTGATTGTAGGAGCTGCAAACTATTGTGGCTGAATTTTCAATCTGCTGGATGAAGTGTACATACAGTGCATGGCATTCTAGTCACAATTATGCTAAACAAACCCACTGCTAGAGACAGAGGTGTGATGGTGGTGAAATTAGACTCCAAAGCCTAGGATTCTAGAAAAGATCCTTCCGTGTATAATTGTGTATGTTTCTGACTCTTTGCCATCCCATGGACTGTAGCCCACTAGGCTCCTCTGTCCATGGAATTCTCCAGGCAAAAATAATAGAGTGGGTAGCCATTCCCTTCTTGAGGGGATCTTCCTGACCCAGAGACCAAATCCGGGTCTCCTGCATTGCAGGCAAATTTTTTACCATCTGAGCCACCAGGGAAGCCCTCATCCAAAGTAATACCACTGCAGGTATTAGTCATCCAATGGTAATACTTTGCAAAACTATAATAGAGTATCACAATCAGGATATAGACATTAATATAATGCAATAATCTTATTTATATTTCTCCAGTTTAACTTGTACTCATTTGTGTTTGTCTCTATGTATTACTTCCAAAAACAATTATATTACTTGTGTGGTTTCATATATCCAGCACCACAGTCAAGATACTGAACATTTCCAACACTCAAAGATCTTTCATGCTCCACTTTTATAACCACACCCATTCTTCCTTCTCCCTCCATGTCTCTAATTTCCAGGAATCACTGATGTCTCCTTGATTTCTAAAATGTAGTTATTTCAGAGAGTTGTATAATTGAAATTAGACAGCATGTAAATTTGTGGGTTGGTTTTTTCACTCAGCATTGTTTCCTGGAGATTCATCAAAGTAGCTGTATGTGTCAATAGTTCTTTCCTTTTTATTGCTAAGTGTATTCTATGGTATGGATCAATCATAGTTTATTTAACTATTCACCTGTTGAAGGGCAAACGGGCAGATAAATAAAACTACTATGAACATTTGTGTACAGGTTTTTGTGTCAATATAAGTTGTTATTTCTCTGGGATAAATGCCTAAGACTGAAATTTCCAGGAAATATTGTAATTGTATGTTTAGTCCTCTTAAAAAAATGCCAAGCTATTTTCACAAGGACTTCACAGTTTCACATTTTCATCCACAGTGTATTAGTGATCTAGTTTCTCCACATCATCATTGGTATTTGATGTTGTCATTATTGTTTATTGTAGCCATTTTGATAGGTGTAGGGTCATCTTAGGAGAGGGCAGTGGCACCCCACTCCAGTACTGTTGCCCGGAAAATCCCATGGACAGAGGAGCCTGGTAGGCTGCAGTCCATGCGGTTGCTAAGAGTCAGACACAACTGAGTGACTTCACTTTCACTTTCCACTTTCATGCATTGGAGAAGGAAATGGCAACCCACTCCAGTGTTCTTGCCTGGAGAATCCCAGGGACGGGGGAACCTGGTGGGCTGCCGTCTATGGGGTCGCACAGAGTCGGACACGACTGAAGCGACTTAGCAGCAGCAGCAGCAGCAGCAGCAGGGTCGTCTTATTGTGTTTTAATTTTCATTTCTCTGATGGCCAATGGTATTGCACATCTTTTCACGTGCTTCTTAGCCATCTGTATAACCTCTTTCATGGAATGTCTGGTCATGTCTTTGCCCATTTTTTAATTGGATTGCATTTTAAATTGTTGAGTTTTTAGAGTTCTTTATATATTTATGATACAGGTCCTCTACTGGATATGTAATATGCACATATTTTATTCTAGTTGTCTTTCATCCTTTTAACAAGGTCTTTTGCAAGAGAAGATTTTTAATTTTGTTGAAGTTCAATTTATTAATTTTTACTTTTGTGGGTCCTTCTCTCGTGCCTTAGTGACTCAGTCATGTCTGACTCTTTGCAACCCCAAGGACTGTAGCCCACCAGGTTCCTCTGTCCATGGAATTCTCCAGGCAAGAATACTGGAGTGGGTTGCCATTCCCTTCTCCAAGGTATCTTCCCCACTCAGGGACTGAACCTGGGTCTCCTGCATTGCAGGCAGATTCTTTACCATCTGAGCCATCAGAGAAGCCCATTAGCAAGTCTAAAAATCCTTTGCCTAGCCCCCGATTCCAAAGATTGTCTCCTGTGTTTTTCCTAGAACTCTTGTAATTTTACATTTTACATCTAAATCTGTGATCAATTTTGAGTTAAATTTTCTATAAGGTATAAGACTTAAGTCAAAGTTTATTTATTTATTTACTTTTGATTATGGATGTCTAATTACTTCAGCACAATTTACTGCAAATGCTATCATTTCTCCATCTAATTACTTTTGCACCTTTGTAAGTCAATTGGACATATTTGTGTGGGTCTATTTCAAGATTTTCTCTATCCTATTCTACCTTTCTGTGTGTTCATCCCTTTGCCAATAATAGCACACCGTCTTGATTACTGTAGCTGTATAGTAAGTCTTGAAATTAGGTAGAATGTTTCTTCCCATTTTATTCTTGTTTTTCAAAATCATTTTAACCATTCTGGTTTCTTTGCACTTTCACACAGAATAATGGAGTACGTCAAGGCTGTATATTGTCACATTGCTTATTTAACTTATATGAAGAGTACATCATGAGAAATGCTGGGCTGCAGGAAGCACAAGCTGGAATCAAGATTGCTGGGAGAAATATAAATACTCTCAGATATGCAGATGACACCGCCCTTATGGCAGAAAGTGAAGAAGATCTAAAGAGCCTCTTGATGAAAGTGAAAGAAGAGACTGAAAAAGTTGGCTTAAAGCTCAACATTCAGAAAACTAAGATCATGGCATCTGGTCCCATCACTTCATGGCATATAAATGGAGAAACAGTGGAAACAGTGTTAGACTTTATTTGGGGGGGCTCCAAAATCACTGTGGATGGTGATTGCAGCCATGAAATTAAAAGACACTTGCTCCTTGGGAGGAGAGTTATGACCAATCTAGAGAGCATATTAAAAAGCAGAGACATTACTTTGCCAACAAAGGTCTGTCTAGTCAAGGCTATGGTTTTTCCAGTAGTCATGTATGGATGTGAGAGTTGGGCTGTAAAGAAAGCTGAGCGCCAAAGAATTGATGCTTTTGAACTGTGGTGCTGGAGAAGACTCTTGAGAGTTCCTTGGACTGCAAGGAGATCCAACCAGTCCATCCTAAAGGAGATCAGTTCTGGGTGTTCATTGGAGGGACTGATGTTGAAGCTGAAACTCCAATACTTTGGCCACCTGATGTGAAGATCTGACTCATTTGAAAAGACCCTGATGCTGGGAAAGATTGAGGGCAGGAGAAGAAGGGGATGACAGAGGATGAGATGGTTGGATGGCATAACCAACTCAATGGACATGGGTTTGGGCAGACTCCGGGAGTTGGTGATGGACAGGGAGGCCTGACATGCTGAGGTTCATGGGGTCGCAAAGAGTGGGACACAACTGAGCGACTGAACTGAAGTGAATCTTATTTTTATCTAGAAAGAAAATGTGGCTGGGATTTGACAGAAATTATACTGAACTTGTATATCAGTTTGGGGGAGAATTGACATATTTACTATTTTAAATCTTTGAGTTCATGAATAAGACATAACTCTTCATTTATTTAGGTCTTCTTTGATTAATTTCATCAGCATTTTGTATTTCTCAGCATATAAATGCTGTGCATTTTTTTTTGGTTATGGTCACACCTACATGATATTGTTAACTTTTTTTTAACCTGATTTTGTAAATGATATTGTATCTTTTCATTTCAGTGTTCACATATTCACTGGCAGTATATAGAGGTACAATTGATTAAATATATATTTACCCTGTATCCTGCAGGCAGTGTAGGCAGTGTTAGTCACTTATTCGTGTCTGACTCTTTGTGATCCCCTGGACTGTATCTCACTAGCCTCCTCTGTCCATGGAATTCTCCAGGCAAGAATACTTGAGTGGGTTGCCATGCTCTTCTCCAGGGGATCTTCCCAACCCAGAGGTTGAACGTGGGTTTCCTGCAGATTTTTTACCACTGAGCCACCTGGTAAGACACCTGTATCCTGTAATCTTGCAGAACTCATTAGTTCTAGGAGTTTTGCTTTTTTTATAGGTTCCTTGAGATATTCTATATATATTATCATGCAATCTGCAAACAGAAACTGTTTTATTTCTTCCTTTATGATTTATATGACTTTTATTTCCTTTTCTTGCCTTATTGAACTAGCTAGAATCTCCAGCACTACCTTAAATAACAGTATTATTAAGATATCCTTGACTTATTCCTGAACTTAGGAGGAATGTATTCAGCCTTTCACCATTAAGTATAGTAACTGTAGGGTTTTTTGTATATGTTTTTTACCAAGTTCCCTCTATTCTTATTTTTCTGATAATTTTTATCATGAATGTGGTGAATTTTTTCAAAAGCTTTTTATTTATCAATTGCTATGAACATACGACTTTTCTTCTATATCCTGTTGATTAATTACTTTGTTATTTGAATACTGAACTAACTTTGCATACCTGAAATAAACTCCTCTTGATAATGTTATAATTCTTTTTGTATACTGCTGAATTTATTTTTTAATATTGTGTTGAGAATCTTTGTATCTATATTTATGAGAGAGTAGTCTGTAGTTTTCTTATTTTTTTGTCATTCTAAATTTGATACAGTAATACTAGCTCCATAAAATGAATTACAAATACTCTTTCTTCTTTTATTTTTTAGAAGAGACTGTGTAGAATTGATGTTAATTCTTCTTTAAATATTTGGTAGAATTATTTTATTTATTTATTATTATTGTTAATTCTAATTATTATTTTTAATTCTTTATTCTTCTTTATTATTGTTAATTATTCTTTAAATATTTGGTAGAATTATTTTATTATTTTATTTATTTATTTATTTTTCTTGGTAGAATTATTTATTTTACGGAAATTTGAAAATTACAGATCCAATTTCCTAGTTATAGGTTATTCAAATTATAACCTCAGATATGCAGATGACACCACCCTTATGGCAGAAAGTGAAGAGGAGCTAAAAAGCCTCTTGATGAAAGTGAAAGAGGAGAGTGAAAAAGTTGGCTTAAAGCTCAACATTCAGAAAACTAAGATCATGGCATCTGGTCCCATCACTTCATGGGAAATAGATGGGGAAACAGTGGAAACAGTGGCAGACTTTATTTTTTGGGGCTCCAAAATCACTGCAGATGGTGACTGCAGCCATGAAATTAAAAGACGCTTACTCCTTGGAAGGAAAGTTATGATCAACCTAGATAGCATATTCAAAAGCAGAGACATTACTTTGCCAACAAAGGCCTGTCTAGTCAAGGCTATGGTTTTTCCAGTGGTCATGTGTGGATGTGAGAGTTGGATTGTGAAGAAAGCTGAGTGCCCAAGAATTGATGCTTTTGAACTGTGGTGTTGGAGAAGACTCTTGAGAGTCCTTTGGACTGCAGGGAGATCCACCCAGTCCATTCTGAAGGAGATCAGCCCTGGGATTTCTTTGGAAGGAATGATGCTAAAGCTGAAACTCCAGTACTTTGGCCACCTCATGCGAAGAGTTGACTCACTGGAGAAGACTCTGATGCTGGGAGGGATTGGAGGCAGGAGGAGAAGGGGACGACAGAGGATGAGATGGCTGGATGGCATCACCGACTTGATGGACCTGAGTCTGAGTGAACTCCGAGAGTTGGTGATGGACAGGGAGGCCTGGCGTGCTGCGATTCATGGGGTCGCAAAGAGTCAGACACGACTGAGCTACTGAACTGAATCAAATTTTATTTAGTTATTTTATATTTATTCAAATTTTCTATTCCATATAGGTAAATTGTGATACTTTGTTTTTTGGTTTTTTTTTTTAAAGGAATTGGTCCATTTCATATAAGTTGTCAAACTTGTGCTTGCAAAATTGTTCATAATATTTTTGTAGCATCCTTTTCATATTTACAGTATCTGTAGGTATAACTCTTATTTCTTTCCTGATACTGGTCATTGGTGTCTTCTCTCTTTTTCCTTTGTGAGTCTTGCTAGATGTTTGTCCGTTTTAATGACTGTTTTGAAGAACCAGCTCTTTGTGTTGTTGATTTTCTCTATTGTTCTTCTGTTCTCAATTTTGCTGATTTCTGCTCTTATCTTTAATATTTCCTTTCCTCTGCCTGCTTTGGGATTACATTCCTGTTCTCTTTTTAGGTTCTTGAGATGAGAGTTTAGACTGTTGATTTAAGACTTTTCTTCTTTTCTAATGCAAGCATTTGGTGCTATAAATTTCCCTTTCCACTGCTTTAGCTGTGCCTTACAAATTTTGATGTGCTGTATTTTAATTTTCATTCAGTTCAATATATTTTCTCATTTCCTCTTCGGCCATGAATTATTCAGAAGTGTGTTATTTAATTTCTAAGTCTTTGGAGATATTTCCTTTATCTTTCTGGTGACTCTAGTTTAATTCTACCATGGTCAGAGAAAACACTCTGCTGTGATTTCAATTCTTTTAAATATGTTGATGTTTGTTTTATGATCCAGGGTGTGGTCTATTTTAATATATATTTCATAGACACTTTAAAAGAATGTGTTTGCTGTTGTTGGGTATAGTGTTCGATAACTGTCCACTAGATTCTGTTGGTTGATAGTGTTGTTGAGTTCTTCGATATACTTGCTGATTTTCTGTGAAATTGTTCTATTAGTTATTGAGATTGTGAAGCTGAAGTCTCCAACTATAATTGTGGATTTGTCTATCTCTCCTTTCAGCTCTATCACTTTTTACTCTATACATTTTAAAACTCTCTTGTTGTGTGCATGCAAATTTAGATTTGTTATATCTTCCAGGTGGATTGATTCTTGTATCATTGTGTAATGTCACTCCTTGTCTCTAGAAATTTTTATTTGATGCAAAGTCATGTTATCAGGTATTAATATACCTATTTTTTCACATTATATACCACTTCTGCTTTTTCACATTAATGTTTGCATGGTTTATCTTTTTGTATTCTTTTACTTTCAACCTACCTGTGTCACTGAATTTGAAGTGAGTTTCTTAAAAATAGCATAGGTTTGAGCTGTGCTTTTTTTAAAATGCCCTCTGCCCATCTCTGTTCTTTGAGTGGTATATATATATATATATGATTTATATGTAAGGTAACTATTGATACATTAGTATTTAATCAAGTTTGCCATTTTGTTATTTGTTTTTAATTTATTTTCACAGGGTCTTTTCCTCCTATTCTTTGTTTGCTTTTTTATGGGTTGAGTAGTTTTTAGGGTTCAATCTTTATTTAATGATAGTGGTTTGGGATGTATCTCTCTTTGAAATTTTTGTAGTGATTATTCTTAGCATTACAATATACACATGTGACTTAGTCTACTTGTATCAACATTTTACCACTTTGAGTCAAGTGTGGAAACCTCATTTCAATTTAGGTAACTTTATCTTCACTACTTTAAAATACTATTGTCTTGAGTATTATATGGTGCTATAATTTTGTTTTAATCATCAAACATGATATATAAAACTCATGAGGGAAAGTATATTCTATTATCCATGGTCTTGCTTCCTGGTGCTTTAAGCTTCCTTTATCATTCCTATTTGAAGAATTTCCTTTAGCCAACTTTTAAAAATGGCCTTCTAGCAACAAGCTTTTAATTTTCTTTCATCTGAGATGTTTTTAATTTTTCCTTCATTCTTAGTGATCATCTGGCCAGATACAGAATTGATTGTTGACAGTCTCTTTCTTTCAGCAGTTCTTTCTGGCTTCCATGGTTTCAGATAAGAAATCCCCTGTCATTTGAATTGGTGTTTTTGTATAAGTAATGCATCATCTTCTCGGGATGATTTCAAAATTTTTTTCTTTGTCTAGTTTTCAAAAGTTTAATTATAATGTCTCATGGCATACGTCTCTTTGGGATTTGCTCAACTTCTTTGTGTCTTTTGCTAAACTTGGGAAGTTTTTACTCATTATTTCATATTATGTCATATCTAAGAAGCTCTGCCTACTGGTTTATCTTTGAATCTGAGAATATAATACCATGGCTGGCACATTGTTGGTGTTCTGTTTATATTTATTAAATGAATGAATGAATGAATAAATAAGCGAATTAATGAATAAATAAGTGAATAAATGAATTTTTGAGTAGGTGCAATGAATGGTTAACTATAGTCTGGAATTTCAGGTCTCTTGATTAAAATTGTTTTTTCCCATAAAGAGCTGAACCAGTTTTATTTGTCTATTGGCTGTAATCATAGGTGAAATGCAGTTCCCTAGGGAACTAACAATGTCTTTTGTTTTTGGTTATTTGCATCTTCACATTCCTGAAGCATCTAATCTCATGTATTGAGTGAGGAAAAGAATGAAAGTAATGGAATCTCATGAGAACTCTTGAAACTCCCAAGAGGGATAGGAAGCTGTCCAGGAGACTGAAATTATCAAGGCCCTACTTTGCCATCTACCCTGTTTTGTCCCCATCATTTGTATTCCTTAAGATACATAAATTACCATTAAGATAAATAAACATAGATGAATTCTTAGACATGTCTTTGAATAGAAAATTACATGTTCCCAGATGCCCAGAAAGACAGCATTCTTGACACTGTCCCAGCAGTCACTCTTATCCATAGCTTACAAGACTGAGGAGTAGTGCTTTGAAAATCCCTTTCAGCTTAGGCTGGAAGCAGTAACACACTTGCATTTGATTTCTGAAACAACAGTGACAAACCAAAGATTTGATCAATAGATTTTGCCAGAGGCAGAAGCAAGTTTACTGTGGGAGTTTATTGGAAAACTCTCTTGTTTGTGCTAAATGCATAATTATATGTTATATGTGTTTTTTCCTGTTTTCATTTTTTCCTTCCCTTCCTCCCTCCTTCCCTGATTCTTTCTTTCTTCCTTTCTCTCATACCCAGAATACATCCAAAAACTAAAACACTTAATGGTTATTGAATTAACATCAATTTAACTGTAAATTTAATGAAAATATATTTAGACAAGACCTGTACACTCTTTGGCAAATGATTTTAAATTTACTAAAAAGCAAAGCAAATGATAATAAGTCAAATAATATGTATATGTTCTGGTGAACACAATTTAATGGAATTTCCTTCAATTGGCAGCTGAAGTGACTTATAATCCTAGTTGTGGTAAGGTTTTTCAGAGCATAGCCTGAATCTTATGGTCCTTTACCACTTGGGACCAGTTAAGGATTCCTGCTCCATGACCATTTCAGAATGATTTGGGGAAACAACCAGGCTGCAGCAGTGTGAAGGCAAGGGGTTCCCTGGGGAGGCTGTAGCTGTTACTGCCCATTGACCAGCTTGAACCTAGCTCCAGGCTCACACAAGTCACTCTCAAACTTCCAAGACTACTTGAGGTACAAAAAAATGGGCCTTAAAGCAGTAGAGTGAGAATATATGGTCAGTTTCAGGCTCTGTCCACAAGAATAAATTACAACCTAGAATTTAGCCAATTCTGGGTATGTCTGAAGGTCTTTCATGTTTAACATAATTCTAGGTGAGAGAGCCAGGATAAAGGAAAGCCACAACCACATTGGGAACAGGGTTATTTAGAATTGAAATATTTAATGTTTATAGAAAGAAAGAAGTTATTTTGTGTCCTTGTTAAGTGCTCTTCAAAGTTGTTGGTTTGGTTAATATGCTTTATTTGGATAAAATACTGGATTTGTATGCCAAATGATTGTCTAATCATATGTTATTTTGCCTTCCTAAATAGCTCCAAATTTTTGTTTTGTTGCTTCTATATATGCTTTATATACCTGATCTTCAGTGGAGTAGGGGCTGTTTGAGAGACTAAAATGAAAAATTAAAGTGAGGAATTAACCCTTTGTGACATTAACTGCACTTTTTAATTGAAATATACTTGATTTACAATGTGTTAGTTTCAGGTGTACAGCAAAGTCATATATATATATATATATATATATATATATATATATTCTCTTTCAGATTCTTTTCCTTTATAGGTTATTACAAGTTATTGAATATAGTTCCCTGTGCTATATAGTAAGTCCTTGTTGTTTATCTATTTTATATGTAGTATTATGTATCTGTTAATCCCAAACTCCTAATTTATCTCTCTCTCCCCCACTTTGGTAACCATAAGTTTGTTTTCTGTCTGTGAGTGTATTTCTGTTTTGTAAATAAGTTCATTTGTATAATTTTTAGACTCTACATATAAGTGATATTATATTCATCTTTGTCTGACTTACTTCAGTTAGTATGATAAACTCTAGGTCCATCCATGTTGCCGCATATGGCATTATCTCATTATTTTTTATGGCTGAGTAATGTTCCACTGTATATGTGTGTGTGTGTATATATAAAGATTTGTATATATATGTGTGTATATATATACACACAAGTGAATATTAAGCTGGTTTAAAGCTCAGCATTAAAAAGACTAAGATCACAGCATCCAGTCTCATCACTTCATGGCAAATGGAAGAGGGAAAAGTGGAAGCAGTGGCGGATTTTATTTTCTTGGGTCCAAAATCACTGTGGACACTGACTCTAGCCATGAAATTAAAAGACACTCCCTCCTTGGGAGAAAAGCTATGACAAATCTAGACAACATATTAGAAAGGAGGGACATCATTTTGTCCACAAAGGTCCATATAGTCAAAGCTATGATTTTTCTAGTAGTCATGTACAGATGTGAGAGTTGGACCATAAAGAAGGCTAAGCACTGAAGAACTGATGCTTTTGATTTGTGGTGCTGGAGAAGACTCTTGAGAGTCCCCTGGACTGCAAGGAGATCAAACTTGTCAATCTTAAAGGCAATCAACCCTGAATATTCATTGGAAGGACTGATGCTGAAACTCCAATACTTTGGCCACCTGATGGGAAGAGCTGACTCATTGGAAAAGGCCCTGATGCTAAGAAAAAGTGAAGGCAAAAGGAGAAGAGAATGGCAGCAGATAGATGGTTAGATACATGACTGACTCAATGGACATGTATTTGAGCAAACTCTGGAAGATAATGAAGGACAGGATAGCCTGGCGAGCTGCAGTCCATGCAGTTGCAAAGGATGGGACATGACTCAGGGACTGAACAACAACAACATGGGGTTCTCCAGGTGAGAATAATGGAGTGGGTTGCCATGCCCTTCTCCAGGATCTTCCTGACCCAGGAATCGAACCCATGACTCTTATGTCTCTATGACTTGGCTCTTGTAAATAGTGCTATCATGAACTTTGGGGCCTCCCAGGTTCCAGGTTCCTGGATTCCAGGTAAGGAAACCTACTGGATTGCAGGAGATCTAGGTTTGATCCCTGGGCTGGGAAGATCCCCTGGAGAAGGAAATGGTAACCCATTCCAGTATTCTTGCCTGGGAAATCCCATGGAGAGAGGAGCCTGACAGGCTACAGTCCTCGGGGTTGCAGAGAGCTGGATACAAGTGAGTGACTAACACTTTCACTTTCAAAAACATAACCCTGTGTACGAGACAGCAAAAGAGACATTGATGTATAGATCAGTCTTATGGACTCTGTGGGAGAGGAACAGGGTGGGAAGATTTGGGAGAATGGCATTGAAACATGTATAATATCATGTATGAAACGAGTTGCCAGTCCAGGTTCGATGCACGATACTGGATGCTTGGGGCTGGTGCACTGGGATGACCCAGAGGGAGGGTACGGGGAGGGAGGAGGGAGGAGGGTTCAGGATGGGGAACACATGTATACCTGTGGCGGATTCATTTCGATATTTGGCAAAACTAATACAATATTGTAAAGTTTAAAAATAAAATAAAATTTAAAACAAAACAAAACAAAAACAAAAACATTGGGGTGGATGTATCTTTTTGAATTAAAGTTTTTGTCTTTTCTAGATACATGTCCAGGAGTTGGATTGCTGGATCACATGACAACTTTATTTTGAGTTTTTAAAGGAACTTCCATACTGTTCTTGCTAACAGCCTCACCAATTTTCATTCTTGCCAACAGTGTAGGAAGATTCCCTTTCTTCTACACCTTCTTTAGTATTTATTACTTATAAACTTTCTCATGATGACCCTCTTCAGCATTTATTTGTAGACTTCTTGATGATGTACATTTTGACCAGTGTGAGGTGATATCTCATTGTAGTTTTGATTTGCATTTCTCTAATAATTAGCAATGTTGAGCATCTTTTAGCGATGTTGAGTGCCTGTGTCTTTGGAGAAATGTCTGTTTAGGTCTTCTGTCCATTTTTTGATTAGGTTTTTTAAAAAATATTGAGCTGTGTGAGCTATTTTTATTATAAATTGTACTTTTCTTCTTAGTTTTTTCATGTCTTTTGATTTGATGATTTTTTTTAAGCAGAAACTTTTATTTTTAGGTAGTTTGTCCATAAATCAAATTTATCCATTTTTAATGGTATAGTCACTGAATTTTGAAATTTAAAAGACCCTCCCCACTTTGAGGTAATCAAGTAATTTCTCCATGTTTTCTTCTAGCACTTATAAGGTTTGATTTATATCTTTGATCTACTTGGAATTTATCTTGGTAGATGGTGTGAGAGAGAGTCAAAGTTACTATTTTTCAGACAGTTAGATTTTCCAAAACAATATGTCAAATATCTATCTTTTCAGCACTGATCTGAGAGGCTACCTATATCATAAAATATTGTATGTATTTCAGTTTAGTGTATTTTCTTTTCTGTTTAAATTGACCGCCTTAATATTTATGTACTAATATCACTTTGTTGAGGGCCTATAAAATGTTTTACTGACTGACAGAAATGGTCTTACCCTCATTTCTAAAATTTCCTTATTATTGTTATTTACTTTTCCATATGAGTTTTAGAGTGACTTTTTCTTATTCCTACCCACATCATCAAAATTAAATAAGTTAATAATATCTACTGCAATTCATATTGCTATTACCTTGAATTTATGAATAAACTTAGAATTTATGGCTTTTGAAAATTGAGTCTTCCCATCCAAGAACATGGCTTGCTTTTCCAATCATTGCCTTGGTGTACTTCAAAGTGATTTAAATTATTCTTCACACGTTTTTGATATCTCTTGGTAAATATTGTTGTTATGTAGTCACTGTTGTGTCTGACTCTTTGCAACCTGATGGACTGTAGCCCTCCAGTTTCCTCTGTCCATGGGATTTCCCAGGCAAGAATACTGGAGTGGGTTGCCAGTTCCTCCTCCAGGGGATCTTCCCAACCCAGGGATCAGACCTGAATCTCCTGCATTGGCAGGCAGACTTTTTACTGCTGAGCACCAGGGAAGTAAATATAATCTTTTTTTCCCAATGTCATTATCACCATTATGAAGGTGGTACTTTCCATCATTATAAACGCTAACTAGTTGTTATTTCAGCAAAAAAATAAATAAATAAATAAATAAATGATAAATCTTGGAGCTTTCTCTAGATGGAAATTTCAGAGATGTTGCAGAAGTTTGACTCTCATTCCATGACACTTCAATTAACAAATTTCTAATAATGAAGTTTCATTTTAATATTGTATACTATGCTGAAACAATTATTCTGGCAATATGGCAGTGCATAAATAAAGCCTTAAAAATGCCTGTATCCTTTGATTTATACATGCTTATGTGCTATAAGAATAGATATGAAAAAAAAAAGAATAGATATGATGATGCCAAGATTGGCTGGCTTTATATAGAAGTGCTAGTGGAAGAGTCTACATTTCTTTGTTTTCTGTTTGTTTGCATGTTTCTGATTTTTAAATCTCAGACATACATTACTTTTATGAAATAAATGTGTTTTAATACAAGATCCATCCTTGTAAATCATAGAAATTACTCGTGTATTCACAGCCGCATGTCAATAGCATCCCCTCCTCTGCAGCATGAATGTGCTGATGAGTAGTGCACACAAGTAGCTCTGCTGAATAGGTAAGAGACAAGGGTGTGAGAGTGAGCTGAGCATGAGGTTGAATCCCAGTTCTGCCACCTGCTAGCTTTGGTCTCTGGTCAGGTTACCTAACTTTGGACATTGATAATCTCACCAATAATATAGGCTTGCTGTTGAGTTATAGAAAATATAAGTAACAAAATATCTATCACGCAGCAAGAGTTTAAGAAAGGATAGTTGCTTCAGTGGTTCAGCAGAATCAGGAAAATCTTAGGTAACCCTAAGAAATCTGAGCAAGTTTTCTCCCTTTCTTCCCTCCCAGTGACTCCCTTACCTTCTTCTCAATAACTTTGAATATTCAATATATACATTTTTGTTCTTCATTTCTGCTCCTTGTTAAAAACCCTTTCCTGCTGTCAAAACAGGAAATAATTTACAACTCTTCATTAGTAAGCTGATTGCAAATAGCATTCTCAAGTAAGTATTTTATACTTCATATAGAATGAAAAATAACTGTTCTCATTAAATGGGTTTTGTGCTAGCATGATTTTGACCAATCCAATATTTTACATATTCCAGAACACTTGATAAATAGTATTAATTGGTATTGAGTCACCTAAGCATCATGTTTGAGTTATTTTACTTCACTATGAATATAGTCCTTACTGATATTGTTAAATACATCTTTGTGTATCCTGTATTACTTCTCCCAAGAGCAGTAAAGTTTCTGAACACAGTATGTGCTTTCAGAACATTTTTTGTTAATATACACTAGGTTAGGGCTTCCCTGGTGGTCCAGTGGTTAAGAATCCTCCTGCCAATGCTGGGGAAATAGGTTTGATCCCTGGTAGAGGAAGATCCCTCATGCCATGGGCAACTAAGCCTGTGCGCTACAACTACTGAGCCTACGTGCTACAACTACTGAAGCCCACATGCCTAGGGCCCGTGCTCTGCAACAGAGAAGCCAATGCAATGAGAAGCCTGCACACCACACCTAGAGAGTAGCCCCCACTTGCCACAACTAGAGAAAGACTCTGTGCAGCAACAAAGACCCAGCACAGCCAGAAATAAATAAATAAATAAATATTTAAAAAATATACTCCAGATTAGAATTTATTAATACTTATGTTTAAGATATATAAGCAACAAAAGGAGTGCTTTAGTAGCACATTATTATTCTTATTGAATAAATTCGATGTGTAACACTGTGTTACTTTAAGGTATCGGTTCAGTTCAGTTCACTCACTCAGTCGTGTCCAACTTTTGCGACCCCATGAATCGCAGCACGCCAGGCCTCCCTGTCTATCACCAACTCCCGGAGTTCACTCAGACTCACGTCCATTGAGTCAGTGATGCCATCCAGCCATCTCCAGCCATCTCATCCTCTGTCGTCCCCTTCTCCTCCTGCCTCCAGTCCCTCCCAGCCGTCCCCTTCTCCTCCTGCCCCCAGTCCCTCCCAGCATTAGAGTCTTTTCCAGTGAGTCAACTCTTTGCATGAGGTGGCCAAAGTACTGGAGTTTCAGCTTTAGCATCATTCCTTCCAAAGAACACCCAGGGCTGATCTCCTTCAGAATGGACTGGTTGGATCTCCTTGCAGTCTAAGGGACTCTCAAGAGTCTTCTCCAACACCACAGTTCAAAAGCATCAATTCTTCGGTGCTCAGCCTTCTTCACAGTCCAACTCTCACATCCATACATGACCACTGGAAAAACCATAGCCTTGACTAGATGGACCTTTGTTGGCAAAGTAATGTCTCTGCTTTTGAATATGCTATCTAGGTTGGTCATAACTTTCCTTCCAAGGAGTAAGTGTCTTTTAATTTCATGGCTGCAGTCACTATCTGCAGTGATTTTGGAGCCCAGAAAAATAAAGTCTGACACTGTTTCCACTGTTTCCCCATCTATTTCCCATGAAGTGGTGGGACCGGTTGCCGTGATCTTCGTTTTCTGCATGTTGAGCTTTAAGTCAACTTTTTCACTCTCCACTTTCACTTTCATCAAGAAGCTTTTGAGTTCCTCTTCACTGTATGCCATAAGGGTGGTGTCATCTGCATATCTGAGATTATTGATATGTCTCCCGGCAATCTTGATTCCAGCTTGTGTTTCTTCCAGTCCAGCGTTTCTCATGATGTACTCTGCATAGAAGTTAAATAAACAGGGTGACAATATACATCCTTGACGTACTCCTTTTCCTATTTGGAACCAGTCTGTTGTTCCATGTCCAGTTCTAACTGTTGCTTCCTGACCTGCATACAAATTTCTCAAGAGGCAGGTCAGGTGGTCTGGTATTCCCATCTCTTTCAGAATTTTCCACAGTTTATTGTGATCCACACAGTCAAAGGATGGGCATAGTCAATAAAGCAGAAATAGATGTTTTTCTGGAACTCTCTTGCTTTTTCCATGATCCAGCCAGTGTTGGCAATTTGATCTCTGGTTCCTCTGCCTTTTCTAAAACCAGCTTGAACATCAGGAAGTTCACGGTTTACATATTGCTGAATCCTGACTTGGAGAATTTTGAGCATTACTTTACTAGCGTGTGAGATGAGTGCAATTGTGTGGTAGTTTGAGCATTCTTTGGCATTGCCTTTCTTTGGGATTGGAATGAAAACTGACCTTTTCCAGTCCTGTGGCCACTGCTGAGTTTTCCAAATTTGCTGGCGTATTGAGTGCAACACTTTCACAGCATCATCTTTCAGGATTTGGAATAGCTCAACTGGAATTCCATCACCTCCACTAGCTTTGTTCGTATTGATGCTTTCTAAGGCCCACTTGACTTCACATTCCAGGATGTCTGGCTCTAGGTCAGTGATCACACCATCACAATTATCTGAGTCATGAAGATCTTTTTTGTACAGTCCTTCTGTGTATTCTTGCCATCTCTTCTTAATATCTTCTGCTTCTGTTAGGTCCATACCATTTCTGTCCTTTATCGAGCCCATCTTTGCATGAAATGTTCCTTTGGTATTTCTGATTTTCTTAAAGCGATCTCTAGTCTTTCCCATTCTGTTGTTTTCCTCTATTTCTTTGCATTGATCTCTGAAGAAGGCTTTCTTATCTCTTCTTGCTATTACATAGAGACAATTTAAGTGATGTTTCAGCACAGTTAGGAACTGGTTGCAGAGGTGAAATATCAAGGTCTCAGAGGCCAGAAAGCAGCAATATTAAAGACATAAAAAAGACTTTCCTCTTCCAAATGGGAAGACCAGAAAGGAAAAAGGAGAACCTACCGTGCTAAATGAAGTTAGTTCCAAGGATTTGGAGTTCTGTGGTGTTGCTGGTCACCTAGAAATGGATGGAAAGAGAGAGTGAAGGCAAAGCAGGTCCGTCAGGAGAGCTAAGGCAAGAGGTGTTGAGGAGAAAGATTGATGTGTAGACAGCTTTCAGAGCAAGAAGGATGTAGGCACACACAGATGGTTGGAAATGCTAGCCACTGATGCCAAAAAGGACCCCACTCATCTTTACATGGAAAGGAAAAGGATTTCAGGAGACAGGCATATCAAGGCTTCGCAGGTCAGAAATACCATCTTTAGAAAGAGAAGCAGTGGAGTGGGAGAGGCAAACACCCATAAATGAAGGAAATTACCTTCCTTTAGGACAAATCTAAGAGTTTTGGGGGCTTGTGTGGCACAGGTAAGGCATCAACATGTAAAAAAAAAATCTCAGAAACAGCCTGTGTGCTTCAGTTTCCTCATCTAAACAATGGGAAAAAGAAAACTACATGTACCTCACAGAGGAATGAACTTGATTACAATGAGGTAATCTATGAAAAGTGCCCAGAAAAGAACCTGGCACATAGTAAATGCTATGCATGTTCACTATCATTATTCTGATACTGTGACTTAATGTGCACCTTCTAAGGGCAGCCCTGGCAGACTTCATGAAGGATAAGAGCGTCATCCAGCAGTAGGGCAGTGAAAGAACATGATTCCAGGACCACATAATCCACAGTTACTTTGTTGCTTTTTGGCACACTGAAGAAGCTTCCAGCTTTCCCTGTAAGTTTGGAACACTTGTGATGCTGGTGGCAGATGTTAGGAAGGGAAAAGTTAGAGTAGGAAGATGGTGGGATGCAATGAGCTAAACTGAGTTTAAAGACTAGTCTCATGTGAGTTTACATTAACTCAACTCTGTTAAAATAAAGTCACAATTTTCTTCTTTCACTCAGATGTCCCTTTCATTTCATTTACCCATCATACATAACTTTAAAAAAACAAAGTGTGAGTTTGACCACTTTCATGTTCTATTTAACAGCTCACCCGGGATATTGCTGTGCAGGTGCCAGGATGTATTCATGGGGCACTTACTAGCTCCTTCAAAACAATTTAAGAAACAGGCAGGTGGCTTCTATAGACCAATGAGTCAATACTCCTTTTCCTTTTGGGATTGCTGAACTCCCAGCAGATGCTATTAACAATGAATATTTTTGCATCTCATTGAGCTGTAAATTGTAAACGCCTCCCCAAATCCCTACAGCTCTCTCACATTTCCTTCCTCTGAGCATTATGTCTAAAAGATCCAACTAGTTAATGAGCTCCAAGTTCCTTTTACTTCCTAATAGAAAAAGGCAAACTCTGTGAACCTTATTAGTAACACTGTGCTTGCTAGAAAAAATAAAGCAGGGTAATTTTAATCCATAATCCACAGCTAAGTATGTCTAAGATGCTTAGCATTACGGCAATTAGTACTTACTCAAGATAATAAAATCTTTCTTTAGCTCTTCCATCCTTCTTTCCTTCCATCCTTCTAAGAAACGGCTCTGAGGAATGGCCAGGAGCCCTCAGCTGTGAGGGTTTATGAGTAATAGGAAATGTAAGAGTTTCAGCCTCCTGCTATCAAAGAAAGAGATCCTGGAAGACTAAAATACATCAAGCACAAAGTCAAATATTTATGATTCAAATGCTGTTGCCAGCACCATCCTAACAATTCTCTTGATTCAGAGAAAATGACAATCCCCAATGGAATTCCCATTTCTCTTTGCTTACCAGTGGCAGAAAGTGAAGAAGATCTAAAGAGCCTCTTGATGAACGTGAAAGAAGAGAGTGAAAAACTTGGCTTAAAGCTCAACCTTCAGAAAACTAAGATCATGGCATCCGGTCCCATCACTTCACGGGAAATAGATGGGGAAACAGTGGAAACAGTGTCAGACTTTATTTTTTGGGGCTCCAAAATCACTGTGGATGGTGATTATAGCCATGAAATTAAAAGACGCTTGCTCCTTGGAAGGAAAGTTATGACCAACCTAGATAGCATATTAAAAAGCAGAGACATTACTTTGCCAACAAAGGTCCATTTAGTCAAGGCTATGGTTTTTCCAGTAGTCATTTGTGGATGTGAGAGTTGGACTATAAAGAAAGCTGAGCACCAAATAATTGATGCTTTTGAACTGTGGTGTTGGAGAAGACTCTTGAGAGTCCCTTGGACTGCAAGGAGATCCAACCAGTCCATCCTAAAGGAGATGAGTCCTGGGTGTTCATTGGAAGGACTGATGTTGAAGGTGAAACTCCAATACTTTGGCCACCCGATGCAGAGAGCTAACTCATTTGAAAAGACCCTGATGCTGGGAAAGATTGAGGGCAGGAGAAGGGGATGACAGAAGATGAGATGGTTGGATGGCATCACCAACACAATGGACATGGGTTTGGGTGGACTCTGGGAGTTGGTGATGGACAGAGAGGCCTGGCATACTGTGGTTCATGGGGTCTCAAAGAGTCAGACATAACTGAGCGACTGAACTGAACTGAACTGAACCAATGGCAGGTAACAGGAGAAAAGAGCTGTAGAAGCTTTGGATTGCTTTGAAACTTCTCAAGGTTAGTAAAAAATGAAAATAAAAACTTCTATGGGAATATATAGGCTCAAAATACTTTAAAAAGGTATCTTTATTTTTGAACAGTTTTAAATTAACAAAATTATGGTAAAAATGGTACAGAGAATTCCCATTCGCCTCAAACCCATTTTCCCCTATTCTTAGTATCTTACATTAGAATACAAATATATTCTTCCCTAGCATAGACTTCCCTAGTGGCCCAGATGGTAGAGCCTCTACCTACAATGCAGGAGACCTGGGTTCAATCCCTGATTTGGGAAGATCCCCTGGAGAAGGAAATGACAACCCACTCCAGTGCCCTTGCCTGGAAAATCCCACGGACAGAGGCGCCTGATAGGCTAGAGTCCACAGGGTCGCAAAGAGTCAGACATGACTGAACGACTTCACTTCACTTACATTAGAATGGTGCATTTGTTATCATTAATGAATCAATATATTATACATTATTTTAACAAAAGCCCATACTTTATTCAGATTATCTTAACTTTCCACTAGTGTCCTTTTATTGTTCTAGGATCTATCCAGAACACAATATTACATTTAATTACTGTGTCTCTTTAGACACCTCTCAGCTGTGACAATTTCTTAGACTTTTCTGTTTTTGATGTTGTTTGACAGTTTTGAGGAGTACTGGTCAGATATTTTGTAGAATGTCCATCAATTGGGATTTATTTGATGTTTTTCTTATAATTAGACTGCGATTATGGGATTTGGGTAGGAAGACCACAAAAGGTAAAGTGCCATTCTCATCACATCATATCAAAAGTCTATACCATTAATGTGGCTTGTCACTGTTGATGTTAACCTTGATGTTTGTTGGGTTTCTCCACTGTACAGTTACCCTTTTGTTTCTCCCTCTGCATACTGTACTCTTTGAAAGCAAATCACTACATACTCAAGAGTTGAGGAGTTAAGCTCCACCTCCTTTAAAGACAGTATCTATATAAAATATTTGGAATTGTTCTATATAGGAACTTTGTCTCTTTCCCCCCATGTATTTATTCATTTATTTCTTTTCTTTTTTTAAATTTAATTTTATTTAACTTTACAATATTGTATTGGTTTTACCATATATCAAAATGAATCTGCCACAGGTATACATGTGTTCCCCATCCTGAACCCTCCTCCCTCCTCCCTCCCCATACCATCCCTCTGGGTCGTCCCAGTGCACCAGCCCCAAGCATCCAGTATCATGCATCGAACCTGGACTGGCGACTCATTTCATATATGATATTATACATATTTCAATGCCATTCTCCCAATTCATCCCACCCTCTCCCTCTCCCACAGAGTCCACAAGACTGTTTTATACATCAGTGCCTCTTTTGCTGTCTTGTATACAGGGTTATTGTTACCATCTTTCTAAATTCCATATATATGTGTTAGTATACTGTATTGGTGTTTTTCTTTCTGGCTTACTTCACTCTGTATAATAGGCTCCAGTTTCATCCACCTCATTAGAACTGATTCAAATGTACTCTTTTTAATGGCTGAGTAATACTCCATTGTGTATATGTACCACAGCTTTCTTATCCATTCATCTGCTGATGGACATTTGGTTGCTTCCATGTCCTGGCTATTATAAACAGTGCTGTGATGAACATTGGGGTACACGTGTCTCTTTCAATTCTGGTTTCCTCAGTGTGTATGCCCAGCAGTGGGATTGCTGGATCATAAGGCAGTTCTATTTCCAGTTTTTTAAGGAATCTCCACACTGTTCTCCATAGTGGCTGTACTGGTTTGTGTTCCCACCAACAGTATAAGAGGGTTCCCTTTTCTCCACATCCTCTCCAGCATTTATTGCCTGTAGACTTTTGGATCACAGCCATTCAGTGTGGACTCATGAATATTTATTTTACTCTTTGGGTTATAATCCAATACTACTTTATTTATTTTGTTGTTTAAATTGCCCTAGCTTTGACCATTAATAATCCTTTCAGTCAGAAAATTCTTAAAAAGATGGGAATATCAGACCATCTCACCCATCTCCTGAGAAACCTGTATGCAGGTCAAAAAGCAGCACCTAGAACCAGACATGGAACAATGGACTGGTTTAAAATTGGGAAAGGAGTATGTCAAGGCTGTATATTGTCATCCTGCTTATTTAACTTATATGCAGAGTACATCATGCGAAATATGGGGCTGGATGAAGCACAAGCTGGAATCAAGATTGCTGGGAGAAATATCGATAACCTCAGATATGCAGATGACACCACCCTTATGGCAGAAAGTGAAGAGGAACTAAAGAGCCTCTTGATGAAGGTGAAAGAGGAGAGTGAAAAAGCTGGCTTAAAACTCAACACTCAAAAAATTAAGATCATGGCATCTAGTCCCACCACTTTTTGACAAATAGATGGGGAAACAACAAAAACAGTGACAAACTTTATTTTGGGGGGCTCCCAAATCACTGCAGATGGTGATTACAGCCATGAAATTAAAAGACGCTTGATCCTTGGAAGAAAAGTTATGACCAACCTAGACAGCATATTAAAAAGCAGAGACATTACTTTGCCAACAAAGATCCATACAGTCAAAGCTATGTTTTTTCCAGTAGTCATGCATTGATGTGAGAGTTGGACCATAAAGAAGGCTGAGCACTGAAGAATTGATGCTTTTGAACTGTGGTGTTGGAGAAGATTCTTGAGAGTCCCTTGCGCAGTAAGGAGATCAAATGAATCCATCCTAAAAGAAATGAGTGCTGAATATTCATTGGAAGGACTGATGCTGAAGCTGAAGCTCCAATACTTTGGCCACCTGATGTGAAGAGCTGACTCATTGGAAAAGACCCTGATGTTGGGAAAGATTGAAGGCAGGAACAGAAGTGGACGACAGAGGACGAGATGGTTGGATGACATCACCGACTCAATGGACATAAATTTAAGCAAGCTCTGGGAGATGGTGAAGGACAGGGAAGCCTAGTGTGCTTCAGTCCATGGGATCACAAGGAGTCAGAAAGGACTGAGTGACTGAACAACAACAGTCAGCTAGTTCCTGTATCCCTTGTCATATGTCAACTACTGTGGTTTATTTATTTGGTTGTATTTCCTTATTTTCAGGTACTATGAAATGCTCCAGGCTCATCTTGTATATTTCTTGCCCTCCACCTCCTAAAATCTGCCATCTCTCCAAGGGGCCTTTATTTGTTTTTTTGAAGAACAGTATAAAAACCAAGATCTGAGTACTAGGTATTGGAGTGTCATTGTTTCTAGGCCCTCTCAGCTGATGGAGCAAGAAGATATATGTGTGTATACAAACCATTATGTACATGTAAATCTACAAACATTCCTATATGTAGTTATCTATATATTAAGCTAGTCATGAACTCATACTGATATCACCAATTCATTCTAGCCTCTTCCTCTTGCTTATCTTGTAATCTTTTATTCCAACAGTGAGAAACTTGGCACCCATTATCCATCATCCATTTACTTAGTTGTTTATTCCAGTATACATGTTTACATGTCCTTATAGCTGTTTAGCTTTTTGCCTTTTTGACACTGTTCATGGAGTTCATGGAGTTCTCAAGGCAAGAATACTGAAGTGGTTTGCCATTCCCTTCTCCAGTGGGCCAACATTTTGTCAGAACTCTCCACCATGACCCGTCCTTCTTGGGTGGCCCTTCACAGCATGGCTCATAGCTTTATTGAGTTACACAAGATTGTGATCCATGTGGTCATTAGTCTTCTGTGATTGTGTTTTTTGTTCTGGAGGTCATGGGATTGTAGTTCTTGGTTCTTCCATCTGCCTTTTGATTGATGAGGATAAAAAGCTTGTGCAAGCTTCCTGATGGGAGTGGCATGGCATCTGGTCCCATCACTTCATGGCAAATAGATGGGGAGAAAATGGAAACAGTGGCAGATTTTATATTCTTGGGCTCCAAAATCACTGTGGATGGTGACTGTAGCCATGAAATTAAATGATGTTTGCTCCTCGGAAGAAAAGCTATGACAAACGTAGACAGCATATTAAAAAGTAGAGACCACAAAGGTCCATATAGTCAAAGCTATGGTTTTTCCAGTAGTCACGTATAGATGTAAGTGTTGGACCATAAAGAAGGCTAAGCACTGAAGAACTGATGCTTTTGAATTGTGGTGCTGGAGAAGACTCTTGAGAGTCCCTTAGACTGCAAGGAGATCAAACTTGTCAATCTTAAAGGAAATCAACCCTGCATATTCATTAGAAGGACTGATGCTGAAGCTGAAGCCCCAATATTTTGGCCATGTGATGCAAAGAACCAACTCATTGGAAAAGACCCTGATGCTGGAAAAGATTGAGGGCAGGAGGAAAAGGGGACGACAGAGGTCGAAATGGTTGGATGGCATCACTGACTCAATGGACATGAGTTTGAGCAAGCTCTGGGAGATGGTGAAGGACAGGAAAGTCTGATGTGTTGCAGTCCATGGGGTCACAAAAAGGTGGACATGACTTAGCCACTGAACAACAAGAGTAGCTGTTGATTACCCCATATGCCCATGGGGAAAGCTTTATCAACTAGAGTAGTCCTTAGGTAGAGTTCCTTTTGCTTTCAGCCTTACAACTCCACTCATTTCCAAAGTTACTTAGGTCAGTGCCTTATTCCCCCACCCCCTTCAGTGAGGTTATTTTATACACCTGTAATACAGTTAGACTGTTTTGTCACATTCTACATTCCACTCTGGAATCCTCCAACTTTCTAAATGATTTTTTAAAACTTGCATACATTAAGGTTCACTCTTTGTATTTGTTCTATGGGACTTGACAAATACTTAATGTCATATTCACCGTTACATCATCACAGAGAATAGACTTACTGAATAAAACTATCTCCTGTGCTTCACCTATACAACCCTCCTCCCCAACCCCAAACTTTAGCAACCACTGACCTGTTTATTGTTTTTGTAGCTTTTCTTTTTCAAAACATCATAAAATTAAAATCCCCCAATGTGTAGTCTTTTCAGACAGGCTTCCTTCATGTAGTAATTTGCACATAAGATTCACCCATGTCTTTTTGTGGCTTGATAATTTATTTTATCACTGAATAAAATTTCATTATATAAATATTTGCTTGTTTATTCATCCACCTATTGAAAGATATCTAGTTGTTTCCAGGATTGGCAATGATGAATAGAGATCTTATAAGCATTTGCATGCAAGTTTTTGTGTTATATGTTGTCAATTATTTAGGTAAATAGTTATTAGACTGCTGATCATATGAGAATATTAGACTTAGTTTTGTAAGAAACTGCCAAATTGTCTTCCAAAGAGACTGCATTATTTTGCATTTCCACTAACAATGAATGAAAATTCCCATTGCTTTTCCATTCTGGTCATCAATTGGTATTGTCAGTTCTTCAGATTTTAGCCTTTCTAATAGGTGTGTAGTTGTATCCCAACGTTGTTTTAATTCACAGCTCCCTAATGGCAAATGATGTTGAGCACTTTTTCATATGCTTATTTACCATCTGTATGTCCTCACTGATGAAATGTCTATTCAGGTCTTTTGCCCATTTTTAATTGGGTTGTTTATTTTCTTATTGTTGAGTTTTAAGAGTTCTTAAACATTCTGGATAATAGTCCTTTATCAGCTATATGCTCTGAAATATTTTCCCCACTCTGCAGCTTGTCTTTTTGTTCTTTTAACATTGTCATTTGCAGAGCATGAAATTGCTGATTGTCAGTGTTCCCACAGTGAGTGTGGCTCTGGTGGGCTTTGGGAGCTCACACTCACCAGAGTTGAGGCTGACATCTGAGCTGATTATTAGCACTTCCAGAGGGGGGACAGGTCTGGGGGTGGTGCCAGCAGCAGCAGACTTTGTGGGCACTCACACCAAATGGTGGGTGGCATCACAGAATCCCACATCCCTGGTGGACAGCCCCTGGGGAGGAATATGCAGTGGTTCTTTTCCCAGTGAGAATGCTGCAGTTCCACCTACCTCACATTGCAGCTTAGAACCAGATCTGGGGGCTTCTACTCCAACAACTGGAGCAGACCCTGCCCCCAACAGGGCTCTGACAGCCACAGAGCAAAAGGGAAGTCCTGCCCAATATCCTGTGGATGCTCTGGTCACCACAACATGAAACACACCCCCCATCAAGGGGACAATGGCTAGCACAACCTGTAGAGAGACACAGCAGGCATGCATATAAAAAAAATAGCCCTCACACCAAAAATATTGGACTCAGGTCGTCTACACAGGGATACTCTCACATAAAATCAGTCCTTCAAGACTGATAATTTGGAGAAGGAAATGGCAACCCACTCCAGTGTTCTTGCCTGGAGAATCCCAGGAACAGGGGAGCCTGGTGGGCTGCCATCTATGGGGTCACACAGAGCTGGACACGACGGAAGCGACTTAGCAGCAAGACTGATCATAGACTCAGAGAAATTTAAGGAAAGTGAAGAAGCAGAGAAACTACTTCTAATTAAAAGAACAAGAGAAATCTCCTGAAAGAACAAGAAACAGACCTCTCCAGTATACCAGACTCAAAAGGAGGTTAAGGAATTAAGACTAAAGGAACTAATGAAACTTAATTCCTCATGAAGGGATTAAGAAAGATTATCAATAAAAATGCAGGTCACTGGAACAAGGAACTAGAAACTACAAAGAGGAATCAATCAAAATTAGACAACTCAATTGCCTAGATAAAAAACCAGCAAAAGGCAATGAATAGCAGACTAAATAATGAAGAAGAATGAACAAGTGATCTGTAATGGAAATCACCCAATCAGAACAGCAGACAGAAAGACAAATGAAAAAAATGAAATCACCATATGAGATCTATGGAATAATATAAAGCATGCCAACCTACACATGACAGGGATTCTAGAAGGACAAGAAAGAGAAAAGTGGATCCAGTCTTCCAATCCATGAACATGAGTTATTTTTCCATTTATTTAGATCTTCCTTGATTTTTTAAATCAGTGTTTTGTAGTTATCTGCATACAAGTCTCGGTCTCTATATATTTTATTATATTTACCCCTAAGTACTTGCATTTTAAATGCTATCACAAATGGTAGTTATTTAACATTTCAAATTCCATTTATTCTATTTATTTATTGTTGGTATATAGCAAAGCAATTGACCTTTGTGTATTGCAACCTTGTCACTTACTAGTTCTGGAAGAATTTTTGTCGATTCTTTGGGATTTTCTGTGAATCATGCCATCTGTAAGTAGAGAGTTTTATTTCTTCCTTTCTAGTCTGTATATCTTTTCTTTTCTCATCTAATAGCATTAACTAAAACTTTACTGAATAGTGAGAGAGGACACGCTTGCCTTGTTCTTGATATTAGGAGAAAGTGCCATTTTTTCCACCATTAACTATGATATTAGCTATAGGGTTTCGGTAGATTTTTAAAAATCTATTTAAGGACGTTCCCCTCTATTCCTAGTTTGCTGAGAGGTGTTTTGTTTTGTTTTTTTTAAATTGTGAATTGGTATCGAACTTTGTCAAATGCTTTTTCTAAATCAATTGATATGATTATGTGTTTTTTTTCCTCTTTAGACTATTGTCCTGGATTACATTGATTGTGTTTTGAATGTTGAACCAGTCTTGAATACCTCTTATAAATCTCACTTGATTATGGCATATAATTCTTTATAAGCTTTATTATATTTCATTTGTTAATATTTTGTTGAGGATATTTATTTCTATGCCCATGAGAAATATTGGTGTAATTTTTCTTTCTTGTAATGTCTTTATCTGGTTTTGTTATTAGCCTAATAATGGTTTCATACAATGTGTTAGGAAGTGTTTGCTCTTTTCTGTTTTTTAGAAGAGATTATGGAGAACTGGTATTTTCTTCCTTAAATGGTAGAATGGTAGAATTCACTGGTAAGACCATCTGGGGCCAGGCATTTCTTTTTTGGAAGGTTATTAAATTAAAATTTTCCTGTAGTCACATTTTCAAAAGTAAAAAGAAATAACTAAATTTAACTTGAATAATATACTTATTTAACATAATATATCCCAATTATTTTCATTTCAATGTGTTGTTAATATAAATATATTAAAATATATATTAAATATATATTGAAATATATTCTTTCCTTGTACTAAGTCTAGCCACATATAAAGTGCTCACATATCAATAACCACATATTGCTAATGGCTACCATATTGGACAGTTGACCTAAGATCAAAGCTGTGGTTCCTGTTGAGTTTTAATAACGTATATATTTTATCTTGTCTCTCATTCAAACATTAATGAAACACAGATTTATTATTTTTAAAAGGAAAAATTCTGGTATTTTCCCTTAGAAGAGAATCATATTGACCACTATCAGAAAATAAGCCTCGCCAATAAAAAGATACTATGTATATTATTTCTCACGTAGTAAATGCAGATTGATTTTAGGCAATGTCACAGAGTCTTCAAGAGGCAAATAAACCAAACTTCAAAGTGGTAACTGGAAATTATCCTTTTCTATGATAAAGTGCCTTTAACAACTTGATTGAGTTACTATATTCAGAACTGTAAAACCAAAGCCACTTACTAGCAAAGTGACTTGACCTTGTTTGCACTAAACCATTTATTGTTAGCATAAATTTACAGCATGGACTACTCATCAAACACAACAGAGCAATTAGTTCTATTGAGTATACATCCCTCTCTGATGTTGGCTTAATGAGGTTTTTCTCCTTCATTATGTAAGCCACTTTCCCTTTCCAAACCTGTCTCTTTTGGTCCTTAGAAAACCCAGACATTATGGGACCAGCAGGTTGACCAGCCAGAAATGCAAAAGATGCAAGCAGGAGTAGCAGGAATCTGTTAGTTTCTGGCTCAGAGGTCCAGCAGTTAACAGATGTCTTAGCCTCCATGAGGTTCCCCAAATCTTGGCAACATCAAGCAAAAATCTGGAATGGGTTCCTTATCTGTGTTGTGCTCACCATTGTACCTGTGATGTCTAGAAGAGATGAGTACTTTAAAAATGGTTAATAAATAACTGTTGGATGGATGGGTGAGTCAATGAACAAATGCATGCATGCATGAGTGAATACAAATAAACTGCCTTCTCAGGGATCTTCAGTCTTCTTGCCTGCCTGAAGGGCAGGCTCCAGGCCAAATTCTGAAGTCAGAAGGCTTTGTCTTTGATTTTCTCTCATCTCCTTTTCTTGGTGCCCTTATGTCCTCATAAATTCTAGTCTATGTCCCATTCCCACATTATCTCCTAACCCTTTATGATAGGATTATTTTACCTATTAGGCAAATGGAGAAACAAGCTTAGAAGCAAAGTAGGAGCTCTGAATGCCAACCTTGACTCTGACTTTATCCATCAGGATGATTTTGAACGTCTCCCTATAAGCTTGGGACTCAGATTAATACTTTCTATTCCTACACAGATTGGATGACTGCTACTCACCAGCTGTGTGAATTTAGTCAAATTACTTACCTTCTATTAGCCTCAGTTGCCTTATCTGCAAAGTCAGAGTAAACATCTAATGGATTCGTTTACCTGATGAACTGTTAAAAAAAAGTAAATAGATGAAATAAGGCTCATAAACCACTTAGCACAGTAACCAGCATATAACAAATATCAATAAACATTAATCATTATTATTTCTGTTATCTCCCATCTGTCAAAAGGCTGTCCTATCTATGCTTAAAAACAATAATACTGAAATAATAACTAACATTTATTGAGCCAGGAAATGTGCAAAGCTATTTACATATGCTATCTTGCCTAATTCTTGCATAAGAATATCCTCATTTTACAGATGAAGAAACTGAACCTCAAAACGTGTAAGTAACTTGCCTAAGGACAGAACTGATTAGTGGTAGATTTGCTATTTGAAAGTGTATTTTTCTAATTTCAAAGCAGGTGCTCTTTCTACTATATTAAAAGAACTTTTCTAGTTCCAAAAGTCTATGACTTCCAACTACTGCTTGATTTATAAAAATCTGGTGATTCAAAAAATAAATCCATCAGAGGTCAACTTGAACATGGCTGTGTGCTAGGTATTATGAGAGGTACAAGATGAATAGGACATTATCTTTAGCCTCTCTTATTCTGGCAACATGAAGTAATCATTTTATTTTGGCCAGTTTTCCTTCGGCCTCTTTTTCTGATATTATCCTAGAATTGAGTAGTCATTTCTCTGACTCTCTCATTTTTATAAATTGTTAGTTTAGAAAATGTGTTTTTAAAGAACCACATTTGCTAAATTAACAGTGCTAGCCAAAGCTGATTATCTCATCAGCAGCACTGATATTTAGGCTTTTTAATTAGCTTGAAGTTATTATTACTAAGTGACCCTTATGTAACACAATAACAAATCATTTCAAAAACATTTGTTGACAATCTACAATAAGTTAGATGTTTTGTGATGTGTCAAAAAAAAAAAACCCTCACAAAACGCCCTCAAAAGCCCATCCATGTTTAAGGATTTTTTTAGAGAAAGATGAAAATTTATAGGGGATTCTCCTACTTATGCATCTGTAAAAAGGTTTGTCCTATGGAATGCCTGCTGTGATACATTGTGCTTGATGTATAAGCTGATGTAAAGTATAGAGTATGAGATATGAATCTTTTCTATTCTAAATCAATTGAATGATCACCATAATTGGTTTATGGGTTGAAAAACTCAATCTGAGATGAAGCTAGCTGATCAACAGGAATCCAGTGCTTCTATTTAGATGGAACAAAATTTTTAAAAATCCCTTTTTATGCTAACATAAATGTATGCAATGCTTCCTCTTTACTCCTAAAAGGAAGAGATGTAAAATAATTGGGCAATTTCTATTGAATTTATTCTCATTTCTCATGCTCTGGTTCTCTGAGCTTTAGGAATCAGAAAATGAAAGGCTTAATCCTATTGTTTTCAACAAATTTATGTTACCAAAGGAGGGAGGGAAGGCGAGGGGTACAAATTAGGAGTACAAATTAACAGATACAAACTACAATATATGAAATAGATAAGCAACAGGCATTTACTGTACAGCACGGGGAATTTTCCACAATATCTTGTAATAACCTATAACTGAGTATAATCAGAACAAATAAACATAAATAATCACATTGTTTTCACATTGATCATGAAAGGAGGATGTAGACAACAGGTTTGCAGAGAACCTGCAGGTGTCTATTTTCCTGCTCAGAGTAACTCCAAAATTTCTATTTGAAGCCAGGGCCGAAGTGTTAGTAACAAAAAAATAAGTGTTTCTCCATCTCAGAATCTTTCAAAAATTAGGCCTTTCTAACTTTACCTCTGGAGAAGGCAATGGCACCCCACTCCAGTACTCTTGCCTGGAAAATCCCATGGATGGAGGAGCCTGGTAGGCTGCAGTCCATGGGGTCGCTAGGAGTTGGACACGACTGAGCGACTTCACTTTCACTTTTCACTTTCATGCATTGGAGAAGGAAATGGCAACCCACTCCAGTGTTCTTGCCTGGAGAATCCCAGGGACGGGGGAGCCTGGTGGGCTGCCGTCTATGGGGTCGCACAGAGTCAGATACGACTGAAGCGACTTAGCAGCAGCAGCAGCAGCAGCAACTTTACCTCTACTCTTCATTTAGTCTCTTCATTATTACTTACTGTTTCCCTCTCTACTAGGCAAGTGGGTATTTACCTGTTGCTTAGGTTATTTGCAGTCAGACATTCTTCTTAACAAAAGAGCACTAAATTGTGTAGAGATCAGTTAGAAGATGGAGGACTGAAATTTTGGGTCATGGATGAATTTCTGTTCAAACCACTTGCTGATGGAAAATAAACTACCTTCATTAAGAAAACGGACTTGGGGGCACATGGGGGAAGGAAAGAGCGGGACAAATGGAGAAAATAGCATCGACATATATTCATGTGTAAAATAGATAGCTAGTGAGAAGTTGCTGTATAACACAGGGAGCCCAGCCTGGTGCCCTGTGATGGCCTATAACAGTGGGATGGGGGGAGAGGAGGGAGGCTCAAGAGGGAGGTAACATATATATAATTATGGCTGATTTGCATTGTTGTACAGCAGAAAACAATGCAATATCGTACAGTAATTTTCTTCCAAAGTTTTTAAAAACTAAAAAAAAAAAAAAAGATAAGGACTCATAAACATTAATAAATGGGAACTCGTGGTCATCATCTCAGCTTTCATCAACATTTCCATGTCCAATTACTCTGAGATTCTAAGTAACTTAAACTTATGGAGGTCCAGGAGAAAGGGATGTACAGATCCAATCCCGTGGGTTGTCCCCTGTGGATAACCATGCCTCGTCTTCCACATCTTCTTTGCTCTCATAGTAATATCTTTGGAGTACAATGATTTACAGCTCACAGACTAGATCACCCCATAGACTACCCTAGCCCTCTCTCCCACCCAAACTCTTTCCTTTTCCTATCTTAGCCAACTTTTTTTTTTTTCTGCAACATGTGGCTTGCAGGATCTCAGTTCCCAGACCAGGGATTGAACCCCAGAAACAGCAGTGAAAGCACCAAATCCTAACCACTAGACCACAAGGAACTCCCTTAGCCAACATTTTTTTTATCTACACTCACTGAATTTCTATATGACCATCTTGGCAAGAGATATCCTGTGTAGCAGAAAAAGAGAATTGCAAAAGATCTTGAAAAGTTGGGGTGATTGAGTTGAATCACAGAGGATGAAATGCAGCAAGAATAAATGTAAGGTTCTCTCTGCCAGCACGAAGAACTCAACTGGGTATGCTTGGTGTAGGCAAAAGTGTAAGGGTTAACAGAAGTAGAAGGTCTGTTGTCTTTTTTTTAGCTGAAGTATAGTTGGTTTACAATATTGTGTTAGTTTCAGGTTACAGCACAGTGATTCAGTTATATATAAACATTCTATTTCATATCTTTTTCCCTTATAGGTTATTACAAAATATTGAGTATAGTTCCCTGTGCTATGAAGTCAGTCCATGTTGGTTATCTATTTTGTGTATAGTATCTTTTGTTTGGCCTGTGACTGCTGCACCGCTTGGAATTTTGAGAAAGGAAAGAAGAAAGGAACAAAGGAGGGAAGGAAAGAAGGGGGAAAGGACTTGTAATACATTCAGAAAGAGATTAAGAGGAGGCTAGGGAAAGAACAGGGAAAATAAGAGAAGAAGGAAATAAACAAAGGGGAGAATTGGGGAAAGGAGAAGGAGAAGCACAGTAAAGGATCAGTCTGCCATCCTAAATGGAGGATCAAACTTACAGTCTCAGAAACCACACTAGAATTCAGGCCTTTCAGCCTTTCTCTCTTCCCACTCCTTCCCTGGCAGGACCACTCCCTTGTCAAGACCTGGAACAGTGCTCAGTTGAGGCAGTTTAGATAGCTGAAATAAAAAGCAAGTAAAGAGGAAAACAAATATCATATTAGTGTATATGTGTGGAATCTAGAAAAATGGTACAGATGAACATATTTGCAAAGCAGAAATACACAGACATAGAGAACAAACATGGTTACCAAGTGGGGAGAGGATGTGGGATAAATTGGGAGGTTGGGACTGACATATATATATATATATATATATATATATATATATACACACACACACTATGTATAAAATAGATAACTAATGAGAACCTACTTATAGCACAGGGACTTCTACTCAATGCTCTGTAGTGATCTAAATGGGAAGGAAATCCAAAAGGGAGGGAGGGTATCTGTATACGTATAGCTGATTCACTTTGCTGTACAGCAGAAACTAACACAACATTGTAAAGTGACTATACGACAAAAAAAAATTTTTTTAAAGTGAGTAAAGGATAACTATGGATCTCATTTGTTTTCCTAAAGAAACAAAAGGCACAAGTTTTCAGTTTTCTTCTCAAGTGTGCAAGTACCACCACTGTATCAACACAGTAGAATAATGGATCTGACTTTTTGTCTTAGGGACCTTGGAATCACTTATTCCAACAGGCAAAGAGATCTCAAACTAGGCCATAATCGGAACCTCAATGGTTCTTAAAACTGTATTTACCTAATGTGCCAATAAAGTAAAGTCAAAATACAAGTGTTTGCAGACTGAATCAAAAGATGAACTTCAGTCCCTATTGATTGTCTTTTTGAATTGTAATTTTTAACTGCTACAAACAAAGTTAATTGGTATTTAAATCACACTGGGGTTTGAATTGAAATTGCATTATTTTGATATTGTTTTGAATTCTCAAAACTTTTAACAAGCAGTAATGGGTGGGTTTAGCAGTATGGGGTAACAGATATTGAAATGGTGCCTCATTCCGGTGTTACGTTCTTAACTTTTCAAAACATTTTTATATCTCTGACATTTAACTCTTTTAAAATCCCTGGAAGTCTATAAGAAGGACATCAGACTTTGAAAAGAAAGAAATGGAGACACTAAAAAAGTCAAGTGGCTTATTTTGGCAATCTCAGGGGGCTATTGTCAGAATTGGAGCCCAAGTTGCCTGTAATCTTTCTTAAAGTGTAGTTCTCAGAATGTTATTTGTGTTCGATTTTCTGCAGGAAAGAGGACCATGGATAAAAACATTTTAGGACATGCTGCACTACATAGTCACTTTAGAGATTCACAATGAACATGATCACATTAAAGGTTCTAAAAAGTCCTATATGTTTAACTCTGTCCTGTGAAACACACTGGAAAAAAAAATATTCTAGATTTATACTGCTTCTGCAGTGAGCTAGGTCTACATTCTCGTTCTTCTATCCAAAGTAATACCAAGATAAGGCAGAATAAGCTGGAACCCAAAGAGTTTATGCCAATCCGAATATTAAAAAAACATAAGAATTTCATTTCTTATGCCTGAATGAGATTTTGTTTTGCGGATCTCTGTAAATTACATGGTCCAAATCACTCATGGTAAATGCTAAGAGATTGCTACAGCAGATTTTAATATGTCAAATTGTATTCCGCATTAGGCCAAGGACAGGGCAATTTTTCCGTTTTCAGTGACCTTGGTTGGTTGTAGAGATTTGAGGTTTATTGCTTTTATGCAATGTTAGATTGGGATGCAGTGATTGAAAGTGTTTGTGGGAAAACACTGCCTTTCCCATAAGGCAAGTTTGGTGCCTTCTGAAGGACACTCATGCCTTCTGAGTTTTATGCTTTGTTTTAGATCTCATTTTTCTACAAATATTGTTGGATACAAGAAAGAATTTCTGCTTTTCTTAGGCATATGATACACTCATTTATTAAGAGGGTTAAAAGAGAATAAGATTGCTAACCATTACTCTTTGGTTGGGACTAGGGCTCTCGGAAAGCTATTTTATTTAATAATATTGTCAGAAGCTTTTTATTTCAAACCATTTTTCCGTAAAAGTAGAAGACTCTCCTACCAAGGGAAAGGTATCAAAGCTTTTCAAAATCGTCCTATCTTTGAGATGGTGGCTTTTGTCTCTGGAAAGTATCGATTCCTTGTTTCTTGCAGTCTTCCAGGAGCAGCAGAGGATGGATAACCAGGGGAAGCTAAAGATGTAGGATTTAGAACCCTGTGGCTCCAATTAGAATGTAAATTTCTTGTCCTGAGCTCTCTCATTTCCAGAGTGTTAGCTACCTTCCCAGAGAAGAGCGCTTTTCCATTTCCTACCCTAGTAGCTAGGGTTCAGAGTTTGGAAGAAGCAATATGCATTATGAGAGGAAAAGTACATTTTCAGCTATCCATACTTCTATTATATGTAGAAACCTTGGATGTCTGATTCCCCAGGGAATCAGCAGGACTTTTTTCTTACCCATGCTGAATAAACCAACCTGCTAAACGCAGGGAAGTTATTTCTATTAGAAAACCTCAGCCCTTAATTTGGCTCTTTTATTTTCCTTCCATGGCAGAGAAGTATTTCCAAAACCTGAAGTGGTTCTGATTAGTGGTAAAGTCAAAAAGCCTTCAGTTCCAATTAAAATGTGCTGTAAGTAATTTTGTGTGGTAATGGCTGCAGTATAAAAACAAGTTACATTTCTCTTGATTTTTGATCATGGGTTTGGCTTTTGAATTCTTCTATTCACTAACAAATCCTGGCACAGCTTTCTGGGCTGCCTGTGGAGGAGGTGTTCACAGGCTTCCCAATTAACACCCTGTTAAGCCGCACACCTGTGGTGGAATTACCCTCAGATCACAACACTGAAGCTTTGAACCTCATGACACCTATATTATTGTCCTGAAAGTCCAACTTCAATGATATAAAGTGATTCCTCTTGTCTTGGCAAAGGCAATTTGTTTCCTTGGTGTTTTTTTAAAGGGGAGAGATATATGTGGAGGTGTCATTGTGAAGCACTTTATTTATTAATAACTTTATTGAGGTATGCTTTACATATCATAAAATTTACTCATTTTAAATGTACAATTCAGTGATTGTTAGTATAGTTTCAGAGATGTGTAACTATCACCACAGTCCAATTTTGGAACATTTCCATCACCATAAAAAGAAACTAGTACCCATTAGCCATCATTCCCCATTCCTAAATCCAGCCTCAGGCAACCACCGATCTGCTTTCTGTCACTATAGGTTTGCCTTTTCTGGACATTTCATATAAATGGAATTATGCCATATGTGGCACTTTGTGTCTAACTTCTTTCATTAACATGTTTTCAAGGTTCATCCATGTTGTAGCATGTATCAGTACTTCATTCCTTTTTACTGACAAATAGTATTCATTGTATGGAGACACCACAGTTTTGTTTATCCATTCATCAGTTTGTAGACATTTGGGTTGCTTTCATGTCTTGGCTATTCTGACTAATGCTGATTTGAACATTAGCATGCAAGACTTTGTGTAGACGTAGCAATTTATATTAAACACAGTGAAAGCAGACTCAGCCCAAACCCTCATCTATAGCCAGAATATTATTAGTAGAGCTATGGGGTACTGTGATATTTGCAGAGTAAATGGCAGTTACACAAAATTACTGATAATCAGAATGGTAGCTAGTAATAAAAACTTGTATAAATTCCTGAAGATTTCATGAAAATTTGGAGTTTTATGAGGCTTGCCATGTCCATTGGCAACAAGCTAAGCTTTTCCCAGTGACTGTAAAGAATGTCAAGGGTTAAAGTACATGTTGGCCTGAATTTAGAAGACTGGTCTGGGACTTAAGGATTCTGTCTGCCTTTCCTATAACCCTCTCTACTGCCCTGGGAAAATCTTGTCACCAGACTCCTCAATTTCTTTGTCTTCCAAATGGGGACAAATGAGACCCTATATAGATACAAAGGCAGTTATGAAGTTAAACATTTTCCAGGCATTTAAAGCACCTCAAACGAAAGGTAATACACTATATAAGCACAAAGAATTTGTGTTGGCAAAGATGAAAGGAAGGTTTAGTCAACCTTTTGTTCTTTCTGGAAAACCTAAAAAAATAGATAAAACCACAAGGTTTAATTTTGTACATTTGAGCTGGCAAGAACGTGATATTCATTTCCTCCAAGGCCAAAAATGTTCATAGTTCCAATAATGTTAAGCCCTTGATTGGATGAACAGTTTTTCTGAGTTCCCAAAAGCTTTGTTAACTATATTCTAAAATAAAATCTTTTTACTGTCTCATCACAAAATAACAACAACTTGATTTAGAGCAGATTACAAAAAAAATCTATAGAAGGAAATTAATACAGTAAGCAGTTAACCATCAAGTCCTCATTGAAAGAGACACAAGGTGTTTCTGGTCTTAAAGAATGTGGTCTCTTCTGATGGGGTTCAAAGAAAATTAACTATAAAGAAACTATGCCTCATTTCATTTTAGTACCCAATGTCTATTTCTGTTCCAGAATGGTATCTGGCTATTAAAGATTATTTTTTTTTAATGATAAAGTTTTGACTCTCATAGGGATGTAAAAATG